>NW_027180435.1:0-164324 GCF_040956055.1 Brachionichthys hirsutus
CATGTTAATGCATTTTTCTGACTGAAAGAAGAAAAATGACCTCGAAACAAGTTGAAACTGTCAGAACAAGCTTCTTCTAGCAGAGCCTGACAAAAAAACATGTGACTGCAGATTTCAGACTGAAAGAAGAAAAATGACCTCAGAACACATTGAAACTGTCAGAACAAGCTTCTTCCGGCAGATGCTGACAAAAGGACATGTTACTGCATTTTTCATTTATTTTTTCTTTTTTTTTTCTTTTTTATTTTTTTTTCCTTCTTTTTTTTTTCTTTTTTTCTTTACCTTGTCTGCATTCGTGCTCCACAGTGACGGACATAACGTCAGTCACTGCTGGAGTTCTATGCAATTTTTATTCTTATAGTGATTGTGACCGTCACCTGCCCTCTTGGCAGCCTAGCCTATTCCTATTTTATTTGTTTATTACCTGCTTACCGCCGTAGAGGGCTGTGCACACCGCAGTGAACATACAACATGAACAAACAAAAAGTGACAAATACACAGTGTTCTGAGAAGAAAGTGCAATGGATTTATTTGTGCCCCTTAATTCTACCCCTTCCATCCAATCATCACCAAGAGTTGTCCCAATACACCAGGTTCACATTCGTCTCTAGAGGAAAGTATGGATCACCAAGTTCTCAGATCTGAAGAAAAAGAGAGAGAGCATAGTGAGAGCCACAAGCACTGACCCAGCAACCTCCACTAACTCAGAGATCTGTGGTGCGGGGTTGACTCTCTAAACGAGTTTTAATAGGTGCTGGAGGTGGTGGATCTGGCATGCGTGAAACCTCCACCTAAGAACGGGGCAGCCATCCCGGACCCAACAATGGCGACATAAGCCCCCAGATCACCCCAAGCAGCCACAGCAACCCAAGAACGACCACCATGGCCCCACCAGAGCCACACGCAGAAGAACCAGTCCAGGGCCCGGGGGCGACTTACACCAACACAGCCGACGAAACCTAGGCCAGCGCAGCGGCACGGGGCACAGCGGGCCGGCCTGGCGCCCCACCAGCACCCAACACCACGCCCCCCCCAACCACCCGCCCCCCTCCCAGCACCCTCCACCCATCCCACACACCCCCCAGTCCCCCAGCCCGCCCCACGGCCCAGCCCCCCCCCACCCCCCCCCCACCACCGCCCCCCACCCCCACCCCCCCGCGCCCCCCCGCCCCCTCCCCCCCACCGCACCCCCCCCCCACCACCCAACCCACCGCCGAGCTCGGGCAACCCCCCAACCCAGCGAACCAGCGTCTGGGGAACGGGAGTAGACAGTGCAGGGGCTTCAGCCCTATCCGACCCTATACAGCCATTTGGGAGGAGAGTATTATTCCCTGGGATGGAGAGTAGGGAGCAGGAGGCCGGACCACCGTCCCACCCCAAGCCCAGCCCGCTAAGGCCCCACATGCCGCGCCAAGGCCAAAAATAAATAAATTGATTATGAACCCCCCCCCCCATACCCTGTCTATATGGCTCCCCAGATCCCAGACTGGGGAACCCTCCCAACACCGTGAATGTGTGGACACCCAGGTGCTATATACACATGTATGTAGTGCGTTAAAATTTGGGGCAGGAGAGGCCAGACGGGGGATGCGGAGGGGGGCAACAGCGCACTCCTGCCCTGCGCCCTCCCCCTTATCTCCCCGCCTAGCACCCGCGTAACCCCATGTGGTGCATTAAAATGGGGGGGGGGGGGTTGCAGAGGGACGTTCGGTGAACGCCCCCCAGCACCAGGCCCCCCAGGTGCATGTACCCTATGTGTATATTTACAAATGTGTTGTGCTAAGGTGGTGAGTTAAGAGGCGCAGCACATGAGGCCCCAGCCAACCAGGCGGGGGGAGGAGGGAGCCCGACCATAGTCCCCAGCCTCACCCATCCCACCCACATGTGTCAGAGGGCCCAACCATGCACAGGGCCTGGATCGAGCGCCGCCCCCGACGCATCCCACCCATCCCCCATAATCAAGCCCCCAGGAAGGAGGGAGCCGCGAGGCCCCGGCGGGAGGCAGGATGCCGGAAGAGGAGATGCGGGGAGAGAGGGGAAGGGGGAGACCACGAGGGGAGAGGAAGGGAGGCGAAGGAGAGGGGAGAGGGGCAAGGGGGAGGCAGGACAGGAGACGAGACCAAGGAGAAGAGGGCGAGCAGGGGACGGGGAGGGTGGAGGAGAGAGGTCAGGGAGGAGGGAGGGGAGGTGAGGGGGCCATGGCCACGCCAGGTCACCAGCCGGACCCCGGCCGCTACTACCAGCAGAGGAGTGACAGACTGCGCCAGCTCAGTGCCATCCCAAACGCATAGGCCAGCACCCCCGCATGGCAGCCTAGCGGAACACCGGCGGCCGCCCGAGAAGCATGCGCCACCCAGGAGAGACCCGAGGAGCCGGGTTGCACATATCAAGCCACGGGGACAGCCCCTGAAGAGTTAGCCCAGCATGCCAACAGCCCCGGAGATCAACCATCCTTGTGTGAAGAACATTGAGCTTGAGACTGGAGCTGAAACATAGAAAGTTAGAATGGCTGGGCGGCGATGTATTTCTGAGATCCACTCGGTCCTGGATACAGAAAACAGAAACAAGCAGCATTACCATTTACATCGTTGTGGTGGCTTTCGCTAGCAGGCAGAATCAGGTTGTAATATTTATATTTAATGATTTAATAAAAGGAGACCAACTTTCTGTAAAATATTTCAAATGTTTTTTATTTATTTTTTTGGAAGCAGAGATTTTCTCCATTGATATGTGTTCTATGAGGAGATTCAACCAATGGTTGATGTTTAAAGACTGTTTATTTTTCCAGTCAACGAGGATTGTTTTCTTGGCGATGGCGAGGGCTGCGAGTGTGGGGTGCGTATGTTTCTTAGAAATAACGATTTCTGCCAAGTCACCGAGTAGACAAGTGATCGGAGATAAAGGGAACGTACAATCTAAGATGGACGACAGTCTATGTGATACTGCGACCCAGAAATCCTGGACGGGTGAGCACAACCATAGGGCATGGAAATAAGTGTCAGCAGTATTTTGGGAGCATTGAGAGCAGATGTCAGATTCAGAAAAGCCCATTTTCTTCATCATATATTGAGTAATGTGTGTTCTATGAAGGATCTTATACTGGATGAGTTGAAGATTTCTGTGTTTTGTCATTTTAAATACATTTTCACAGATTTGTGTCCAAAAGTCATGATCTAGGGTTAGTGACAGATCCGTCTCCCATTTTAAGATGGGAAGAAGTAACGTATCTGTGCTTGAGAGGAGTTTATAAATCTTAGAAAGGGTCTTTTTAACTGTCGGGGAAATCTTTGTGACTTCCATAACAAATACAGGTTGCTGAGGCGGGCCCCGGAGCGTTGGAATTCTTTTCTTAATTGTATTCATTACCTGAAGATAGTAAAGGAAATTTCCGCTTCCGAGTTCATATTTTTGGAACAATTTTGTAGATGACATAAACGTATTGTCATGAAAGAGATGATGGAGTTGAGAGATTCCCTTCTGTTCCCACATACCTACATGGAAAGGTTGATTGCTAGCCTGAAAGTCAGGGTTATTCCAGATTGGAGAGAACATGCAGGGTTCCAGTTTAGAATTTGTAACTTCTAACGCTTTCCACCAGGCGGACAAGGTGGAAGAAATCATCGGGTTTTTAAAACAGTTATGCCGTTTAATGGTTGTTGTGATGAAGGGGAGATCTGCGAGTCTAATATCCTTGCAGTCCTTCTGTTCCAATTCTAACCAGTAATTAGAGTCTCTATTCGGGTGCATCCATAGTACAAGATATTGTAGCTGGTTAGCCAAGTAATAATTCATAAAATTTGGGGCTTCCAGGCCTCCTTTAGATTTACTCCTCTGAAGGGTAGATAGACTAATTCTTGCTTTTTTATTTTTCCAGTAGAATTTGGTGATGGCTGAATCCAACGACTGAAAGCAGTTGGAAGTTGGTTTAAACGGAATCATTGAAAATAAATAATTTATTTGTGGTAAAATTTTCATTTTGATGGTGGCTATTCTTCCCAAAAGGGATATCGGGAGGTTATTCCAACGCTTCAGATCACTGCTGATTTTATCCAGAAGTGGGGTGAAGTTTAATCGGGTTAACTCAGACAGTTTAGGTGAAATATTAATGCCCAAGTACTTTAAATTGCCCGTAGGAAAGGAGTAGTTTGGGTCCTGGTCTGCAGGGTTCCATGACTTTTCTGTAATGGGAAGTAATGTTGATTTTGTCCAATTGAAAGTTGTGAAAATTTAGCTATCAACTTGAATACTTCCTGCAGCGAATCCGAGGGTTCTTGTAAATAAAGCAAGATGTCATCAGCATATAAATTAATTTTGTGTTCTGACACCGCAGTGTTGATTCCCTTAATCCTGGTGTTTTGCCGCACTGCTGCTGCTAGGGGTTCAATAAATATTGCAAATAATAAAGGAGAGAGTGGGCAGCCCTGCCTGGTACCTCTCTGCAAGGTGAAGCTCCGTGAGGTAATCCCGTTGGTGGTTACGGTCGCTTTGGGAGAGTTATATAATACTGACACCCAGTGAATAAATGACTCTCCAAACCCAAGCTCGTGTAGGACGGCAAAGAGGAAGGACCAGCTGACTTTATCAAAGGCTTTTTCTGCGTCCAGCGATACAACCACTGCCTTTTTTCCAAGTCGCTGCGACATACTGATCAGATTTAGCAGTCTTCTAATATTGTTGGTGGAATGTCTACCTTTAATGAATCCTGTTTGGTCGCTGTGAATTACAGACGGGATCACTGTCTCCAGCCTGGATGCGAGTGCCTTTGCGATAATTTTGATGTCGGCGTTGATTAATGATAGAGGTCGGTAGCTTGAAGGGAGGGTGGGGTCTTTGTCCGGCTTCAGTAGAAGTTTAATTGCTGCTGTATTCATGTGGGGTCGTATATGACCATTGTTTTTCATTTCTGTCACTGATCTGAAGAATAACGGCGCTAACATAGTCCAGAAATGCTTCATAAATTCAGCCGGGAAGCCATCCGGGCCTGGTGCTTTGCCGTTAGGCATACTATCTAGGGGGCGCTATGGAGTTCATTTATAGACAGCGGAGCTTCCAGAATGTTCTTATACTCTGTTGATAGTTGAGGCATATTCAGATTACTGAGAAATGCCTCAATATCCTCCGGGTTGGGTTTATTAGCTGCTGAATACAAGTTGTGGTAAAACGTGTAAAATATCTGATTGATTTCTTCTGGTGATTGCGTGCACTCACCATTTAACCCTTTAATTGCTGTTATGAGAGATCTTTCTCTGTTACGTTGGAGTTGATTCGCCAGAAACTTGCCTGATTTGTTATTATATTCAAAGTCGTTGTATCTCAATTGTTGTAATATGAACTCTGTTTTCTTTGATAATATATCATCTAGTTTTAGTTTTGTGTTTTGTAGTTCAGTCCACATTTGATTGCTTGAGTTCGCTGCGTAAGCATCGGTTAATAGTTTAATTTTCTCCTCTAATTCCTTTTCCATTTTCTGTTCCTGTTTTTTTTTGTAAGAGGCATATGATATAATTTTACCTCTGATTACAGCTTTCCCTGCTTCCCAGAGTAAAGACGGAGATGAGTTTGGAGAGTCATTTGTTTCCAGATAGTCTGCCCACTCTCTTCTTATGACCCTATCAAATTCTGCATCTTTAAGCAAAGAGGTGTTAAAGCGCCACGTCGACGGGGGTTTAAAGGTCGCTGCGATTTGTAAGGTAAGCGTGACCGGAGCATGATCGCTGATAATTATTGGATTAATTTTAGTAGAAATATTCTCAATCACAGAATTATTTGTGAGAAAATAATCAATTCTTGAGAATGAACGGTGCACAGAAGAAAAGAACGTGTATTCCCTCTTCGTTGGATTTTTTAATCTCCAGCCGTCGCCAAGGCCAAAATCATCCATATATTCCAGTAGTACTTTGGCTGATTGTGTACTGTAGTACTGGAGCGATCTACTGATGGATGTAGAACTGTGTTGAAGTCTCCGCCGATGATGATAGTTGATTCTGCTGTTAGCTCGAGTAGCTGGGAGAACAATGTGTGGAAGAAGGCCGAATCATCACTATTAGGAGCGTACAGATTCACAATTGTGTATAATTTATTGAATACGGTTGCCTGAATAATAATGTATCGGCCCTCTGGATCCGTTACAGTGTTGTTTAACGTGAAGAGTAGTCTCTTGTGTATTAATATAGACTCCTCTTTGTCTGCTGTTATAGCAGGCAGAAAAAACTTGACTGAAATTTGTGTCTGTGAGTAATTTCTCTTCTGACTTTTGTAAATGGGTTTCTTGTAGGAGACAAATGTCTGCTTTTAATTTTGAGAGATGCTCTAAGATGTTGATTCTTTTTGCCTGAGAGCGAGCGCCACACACATTCCAAGATACCAAAATTAACTTAGACATACCGATGGTGAGCAGTCAGGTCTAACTGTGTGTATCTCTGTAAGCTGCTTACTATTCTCTGCATGTGATGAGTTAAAGTCGAGGTGTTGGATGGTTGGATAGCTGAGAGGGATATAAAGAGTCTTAAATGCGTGCACAGTAGAATCAAGAACACTGATACATAAACAAGTATAACAAACAAGTGATAGACATAGAGGGTGTGTGTGTGGGAAGAGGGGAGGGGTGAGTGAAAGGGAGGGGGAGCAGTGAGGGGGGGGAGTGGATCTGAGGGGAGAGTTGGGACAAGAGGAATACATTAATTCCTAATAGCCCAGTGAGTTTTGGATCATTTGTTTCTCTATTTCACATATATATATATATACGGACATACACATATATAAATACATATACATACATACATAACCATCTACATATACACCAAAACATAACTACACCTACACATATTGACGAGCATTATGTTAAAGCATAATCCTCATCCACATGAAAATGCCTCTAATTCTTAGCTGAATGGAATAATTACGGGTGTTTCTGACTCAGAATAGCCGGGGGGGGGGGGGCAGGGTCTCGGTACAGCTGGTTGTCGATATATAGTTTATCCACAACCAGCGTAGCTCGTTTGCCCTTCTGCCTATTCTGCTTCATGATCGGATACAGTACCTTTCGCCGCTCGTTGATCTCTCTCGGGAACTGGTCATTCATCCCGAAAGAGGTTCCTTTAAGCTCCCGTCCTTTGCTCTTTAGCAGCACTTTATGTTTAAAGTGTTCAAATTTGGCGATGATAGGACGGGGCCTATCGCCTCTACGGGCTCCGAGGCGGTGGACGCGGTGAAAGGAGATTGTACTTACCGTCTCCGGGGGAATTTTCAGTGACGTCGTCATAAAGTTTTTAATTAAGGACTCTGGGTTGTCCGCGGCGCTTTCTGAGATGCCTGAGAATATTAAATTGTCTTGCATACTGCGCGACTGAATGTCCAGGACTGTCTCTTTGAGCGTCTTATTTTCTGTTTTAATCTTCTCCATTTCGACTGACACAGTCGCAACGGAGGAGCGTAGCTCGATGTTCTCGCGCTGAAGCTCAGCCATCATACCATACGCGAGCTCCAAGCTAGCCTTCAAATCTTTAACGTCGGCGTGAAGCACGCCGAGGACGTCCAGTTTTTTATTAATGGAGTCCAGTACGCTAGTCGGAGCATCTTCGTTGCCGAGATCTTCCGTATCAGTAGCCGAGTCGGCCTTTCTTTTCTTGGAGGGATTATCGCCCGACGCGGATTCCTCCATGGCGCAGCAGCTGGAATAATACTCGTCGATAAATACCTCGAGGTCCTCCACGCTGAGCGATAATCCAATCCGTCGATTAATGAAAGTAATCGAAAGGGGCGAATTATGCGATGGTGATATCTAATATTATATTAGTAGCAAAAAGCCGTCATATATCTTATCCAAAAATCACACGGGAGGTCTCGCGCGATCACATCCGGTCCGACCGCGTCACATCCGGTCTTCTCTGTCCTCCTCTCTGTCCTCCTTACTGCATTTTTCAGACTGAAAGAAGAAAAATGACCTCGAAACAAGTTGAAACTGTCAGAACAAGCTTCTTCTGGCAGAGCCTGACAAAAGGACTTGTTACTGCAGTTTTCATACAGAAATCATCCAAATGACCTCAAAACAAGTTGAAACTGTCAGAACAAGCTTCTTCTGGCAGAGCCTGACAAAAGGACTTGTTACTGCAGTTTTCATACAGAAATCATCCAAATGACCTCAAAACAAGTTGAAACTGTCAGAACAAGCTTCTTCCGGCAGATGCTGACAAAAGGACATGTTACTGCAGATTTCAGACTGAAAGAAGAAAAATGACCTTGAAACAAGTTGAAACTGTCAGAACAAGCTTCTTCTAGCAGAGCCTGACAAAAAAACATGTTACTGCAGATTTCAGACTGAAAGAAGAAAAATGACCTCAGAACACATTGAAACTGTCAGAACAAGCTTCTTCCGGCAGATGCTGACAAAAGGACATGTTACTGCATTTTTCAGACTGAAAGAAGAAAAATGACCTCGAAACAAGTTGAAACTGTCAGAACAAGCTTCTTCCGGCAGATGCTGACAAAAGGACATGTTACTGCAGTGTTCAGACTGAAATTAGTTAAATGGCCTGAAAACAAGTTGAAACTGTCAGAACAAGCTTCCTCTGGCAGAGCCTGACAAAAGGACTTGTTACTGCAGTTTTCATACAGAAATCATCCAAATGACCTCAAAACAAGTTGAAACTGTCAGAACAAGCTTCTTCTGGCAGAGCCTGACAAAAGGACTTGTTACTGCAGTTTTCATAGAGAAATCATCCAAATGACCTCGAAACAAGTTGAAACTGTCAGAACAAGCTTCTGCTGGCAGAGCCTTACAAAAAACATGTTCCTGCAGATTTCAGACTGAAAGAAGAAAAATTACCTCAAAACAAGTTGAAACTGTCAGAACAAGCTTCTTCCGGCAGATGCTGACAAAAGGACATGTTACTGCATTTTTCAGACTGAAAGAAGAAAAATGACCTGAAAACAAGTTGAAACTGGCAGAACAACCTTCTCCTCTTGCAGAAGGGCTGCCTATACCTGTAAAGTGAGACAGCTGTCTGTTCTGATCTGGTGCAATATAACTTAAAATTAATTAAATTATTTATTTATTTAATTATTTATTTATTTATTTTTAAATTTATTTATTTATTTATTTTTAAATTTATTTATTTTTTATTATTATTATTATTTTTATTATTTTTATGACTGAAGAGTTTTCCAGACGGACAGGAAACGCTGTCTGGCCGGATGTGCGAGATCGAGGGCGAGAGACCTTCCGTGTGATTTTTGGAAATTATACACAGTGTTGGGAAACTAACTAGTAACTTAAATAATATTACTTTTTACCAGTAACGAGTAGTGTAACAAATTACTTTTTCATTTTTACTTTGTCACATTTACTTTTATTTCAAAAGTAAAATATTATTTTTTTCACTCCGGCCTGATACGGAAACGATTCGTCCTCGTCTGTTTTTAAGGTCGGTGGTGTAAACTCGATCCATTCCGTTTGTTGTTGTTTTGCTGCCCGCTCGCACCACGGAGGCGGACTGTCTCTCCGTTAAAATCAAAATCTTCTGGCAGAGTCTTCCTCTGTCAGAAGATGTTACTGCAGTGTTCAGTAACATCAGTAAAATGACCTCAAAACAAGTTGAAACTGTCAGAACAAGCTTTTTCTGGCAGAGCCTTACAAAAGGACATGTTACTGCAGTAATGAGTAATTTCGTTGTCAGATTAAGATTCCGGTTTGGATCATAAAGCCATTCATCTTGATGCTTGTCAGCGTCCGTTATGTGTATTCAGTGTCACGCTGGGAATTCCTTGACTAATTTTCGTGCACTAATGTTACACAGTTTGATTTCAGCCACTCTGGTCGGTTGTTCATGGTGATAAAAGATGTAACCTGACCGGGAATCAGTTGATTCCCAGGCCGTGGCGGTGAGGGCCCCAAAGTCTGACCACTGACTACCAGGGTTTTGGTAAAAATATTTATTGTCATGAATTAATTGTTTTCTTTCAGAAAAAAAGGACAGTGCAAAATGTACAATTCGGACTTTCCTAAATCAATGGTTGTGGACTATGAGAAGGGACGCGAAAAAACATCAAAGCATATAGACATCAAAGACAGAGCATATATGGGTCTCCAAAGGTCAATAAGATCAAAGCAGATGGACATCAAAGGGATGAGGCTATTAAGCAATGTGGTGTGGAAATTGACCGCAGGGGTGTCGAACCTGTGCATAGCCGTGTGCCTAGTGTCGAGACACAGCAGGTTTTCTTTACAACCTTTACTCTAGCATCTGATCTCACTAACTTGAGTTTCTTCTAAAATCACTTGCTCGAGACTGGCAGGAAGAAAAATCTGACACAGGTTTGATACCCCTCCATAGCATTCGATTGCTCTTTGGACATCACACCCAGCAAAATAATAAGGCTAGGTCTAATTTCTAGGTGCAGCCGGGGCGTTGAGGGGGTTCGGTTTGGTGACCTCAGGATTGGGTCACTGCTTTTTGCAAACGATGTGATCCTGTTGGCTTCATCAGGCCGTGCCCCCCAGCTCTCACTGGATCGGTTCATCAGCCGCATGTGAAGCGGCCGGGATGAGAATCGGCACCTCTAATTCCGAGGCCAGGTCGGGGAGGAGATCCTGCCCCAAGTGGAGAAGTTCAAGTACATCGGGTCTTGTTCACGAGTGAGGGAAGGATGGAGCGGGAGATCGACTAGCGGATCGATGCAGTGTCTGCAGTGATGCGGACCCTGCATTGATCCATCATGGTGAAGAGAGAGCTGAGCCGAAAGGCGAAGCTCTCGATTTACCGGTCGATCTTCGTTCCTACCCTCACCTATGGGTCACGGAGCTTTGGCTAGTGACCGAAAGAACAAGATCGCGGGTACAAGCGGCTGAAATGAGCTTCCTCCGTAGGGTGGCTGGGCTCTCCCTTAGAGATGGGGTGAGAAGTTCAGTCATCCGGGAGGAGCTCGGAGTAGAGCCGCTGCTCCTCCGCGTTGAGAGGAGCCAGATGAGGTGGCTCGAGCATCTATTCAAGATGCCTCCTGGACGCCTCCCTGGTGAGGTGTTCAGGGCACGTCCCACCGGTAGGAGACCACGGGGAAGCCCCAGGACACGCTGGAGAGACTATGTCTCTTGGCTGGCCTGGGAACGCCTCGTGATCCCCCCGCAAGAGCTCGAAGAAGTGGCCGGGGAGAGGGAAGTCTGGGCTGCCTATACCTGTAAAGTGAGACAACTGTCTGTTCTGATCTGGTGCAATATAACTTAAAATTAATTTAATTATTTTAATTTATTTTATTTTTTTATTGTTATTATTATTATTATTTTTTTTTTTTATAATTATTATAATTTTTTTTTTTTTCATGAATGAAGAGTTTTCCAGACAGACAGGAGATGCTGTCTGACCGGATGTGATTGGCAAGAGACCTTCCGTGTGATTTTTGGAAATTATACACAGTGTTGGGAAACTATAGGTAACTTAAATAATATTACTTTTTACCAGTAACGAGTAGTGTCACGAATTACATTTTAAATTTTACTTTGTCACATTTACTTTTTTTTCCAAAAGTAATATATTACTTTTTTCACTCCGACCGGATACGGAAACGATTCGTCCTCGTCTGTTTTTAAGGTCGGTGGTGTAAACTCGATCCATTCCGTTTGGTGTTGTTTTGCTGCCCGCTCGCTCCACAGAAGCGGACTGTCTCTCCGTTAAAATCAAAACATCAGCGCTAGTGCGTCCATATGTCTCCGCTTCAGAGTGGAATCCGTTCAATGATTGGCTATAACAATAAGACGGACAGAAGCAATGTTTTTCTTGTTATTCTTATTACATTAATGTGCATATTGCATTGAAATGCACCAGCGCTCGTTGGACTCATGGCCCAGCAGCACTTTGATCTTGTCTGCTTTAATAAACAACTGAAGTTGTTCAAAAAGTGTGTTTTGTTATCAGATTGAGTCCAGATGTGGTTTCATTGAGACAGCAATTTATGGATTCCTACAAAGTAAAAGTATTCATGTTCATTTAATTCAAATGAGGGTCCAGATTGACTCAGACGGACTCATCATGTTATGTGTTCAGGAACCTGTTTGTAACTTCTCATTGTTGGTTTAACTCCAATGTAGAAAAGAGAAGAAACAACCGCTAATGTTGAACATGCAAAGTAAGACTTTAGGGGAGAAAGGATGCAATTATTGAGGGTGAGAAGAAAAACGTAACTTAAAGTAATAAGTAACTAGTTAGTTTTGGCAGGGAGTAATAAGTAAAGTAATGTAACGTCGGTGCAAACCATGAATCAGGAGAGGAGGATTCTTTACCGGGATTTATTCCAGCACTAACAGAACAGTTAACCGGGTCACTGTTACGCCCGAAACCCACGCCAACTCTAACTCACGTCTGGAACCTTCTGCTGCAGCGCGCTAGTCTCCGCTCTCGGCTCTCTCTCACTTCCCACTCTGCGCGCGCACATAACGCGTAATTTAAAGGAACAGTACAACACAAACTCTATAATGATAATCCCCTAAGGATCATTACACTGCCCCCCCAACAATAAGTTCCTTGTCCTCGAGGGAACAACGAAGTCTCTGAACCGGGGGGGTAGTCTCCTTCTCCGCCTTGGCCTCACGGGGTTCTGAGGGACAACAGGAACTGCCGGGGAAGGAGAGTAAACACTGGGCGATGAGGACGACTGCTGTGGAGAGTTCACCTGCTCCGGGGGTTGGGGGGGATGAGGCCGCTCCCGTCGCTCTGCGAAGTGGGGAAGAGCTGGGCCCTTGTAAGGGGCTAACCTGTCTCTGTGTATGACCACCCTCCTGCCCCTAGGTGGCAGCTGCACCCGGTAAACCACCTCCCCTACTCGCTCCAGGACACAACAGGGCCCCACCCAGCTACTGTCCAGTTTAGGACAGCGTCCCTTCTTCCTCCTCGGGCTGTACACCCACACCAGCTCTCCAGCGAGGAAGTGCCTCCCTTTAGTGGTGGCGTCGTAGTTCCTTTTCTGGCGGAGCCCAGCCTTTGCCAGTTGGTCCCGCGCGAAGGCATGTGCAGACTCCATCCGGTCCTGCAGTTTCCGGGCGTAGTTTGGACCCGGTGGTGCCTCCGGCGCGTCAGGGGGCTTCCCGAAAGCCAGCTCAGCAGGGGTCCTCAGCTCTCTCCCCAGCATGAGCAGGGTAGGCGTGCACATGGTGGAGTCCTGGACCGCAGACCTGTAGGCCATGAGGACGAGGGAAAGATGGGTGTCCCAGTCCCGCTGATGCTCGGCTGTGAGGATGGCTAACTGCTGGGCCAGAGTCCGATTAAACCGCTCCACCAGGCCATCGGTCTGGGGGTGGAGCGGGGTGGTGCGGGTCTTTTGGATGCCAAGGCGCTCACACATGGCAGCAAACACCTTGGACTCAAAGTTCCGCCCTTGGTCGCTGTGAAGGGTCGCCGGTGTTCCAAACCGGCTGAACATCCCCTCCACCAGCGTGTCGGCCACTGTCACCGCCTCCTGATCTGGAATCGCATATGCCTTGGGCCACTTGGTGAAGTAATCCATGGCCGCGAGGACATAGCGATTTCCTTTCTCTGAGCAGGGAAATGGGCCCATCACATCCACAGCCACTCTCTCCATCGGTGCGCCTGCTGGTTGTTGCTGCAGCTGAGCACGAGACTGGTCCGGGGGGCCTTTGTGGGACGAGCAGGAGTCACAGCAGCGGCAGAAGTCTTCCACATCTCGGCGTTGCTGGCCCCAGTAGAAGCCCTGGCGTGCACGCCGCAGGGTCTTGGAGATGCTGAAATGACCGGAGCCAGTGCCGCCATGACAGGCCTCCAGCACAGCTGACCTCAACGACCTGGGCACCACGATCTGCCACATTACCTCCCCTGTAGCAGGCGCCTTCCAGGCCCGTTGCAGCACGCCCTCGCTCAGCCACAGAGCATCAAACTTGGCCCACAGACCTTTGGTGAAGATGGAGAGCCCAGTGATCTCATCTGCATGAGGCCGCTGCTCCCTCTCCAACCACTGCAGGACCGGTAGCAGGTCGCCGTCTCGTTCCTGCTCCACTCTCCACGCTGCCAGATCCACGACCTGCAGCATCCTGCAAGAGAGCTGTGCAGCATTATCTGTGTCTGTGAGCTCCCTCTCCCTCTCCTCCCGCTTGTCACAGTAGCGGCAGCCGGTGGCAGCACATGGGCGGCGAGACAGCGCATCTGCGTTGCCATGGCATGAACCTGCTCTGTGCACCACAGTGAAATTGAAGGCCTGGAGCTCCTCAAGCCACCGAGCCACCTGCCCCTCTGGCTCCCTAAAAGTCATCAGCCACTGAAGGGCCGCGTGGTCAGTCCTAATGACAAACGGCGTGCCACACAGATAGTACTTGAAGTGCTTTATCGCCGTCACCACTGCCAGGAGCTCGCGTCTTGTCACGCAGTAGCGCCGTTCAGACTTATTCAGGACCCGGCTGAAGTATGCCACCACCCTCTCCCCGCCAGGCCCAACCTGCGACAGCACAGCCCCCAGCCCCACATTACTGGCGTCTGTGTCCAGAACAAAAGGTAAGGCAGGGTCCGGTGGTGCGAGGACTGGCGACTCCACCAGTGACCCGCGAAGAGCGTTGAACGCCTCCTGACAGTCCTGGGTCCAGCTGAAGTCACAGTCCTTCTGCAGCAGGCGGAACTGCGGCGCAGCTATGCAGGAGAACCCCCTCACAAATCTCCTGCAATAGGAGGCCAACCCGAGGAAGCTTTTGAGTTGGGTCTGATCTGCTGGGGTGGGCCAGTTCTTAATGGAGTGGACTTTCTCCTCCAGACTGCTAATGCCCTCACCACCCAGCTTGTGGCCCAGGAACTCCACCTCCCTCCTCATGAAGTGACATTTGTCTGGGTGTAGCTTGAGGCCTGCTGCAGCCACTCTCCCCAGCACCTGCTTCAGGGACTGCAGAGCAGCATCAAATGAGGCCCCATGCACCAAGAGGTCATCCAGGTAGACCAGGCACTGTTGCCGTGGGACCCCAGACAGCACAGAGTCCATAAGACGCTCAAATGTGGCCGGAGCATTACACAGACCAAAGCTCAGGACCCGGAACTGCCACAGCCCTCTGGTGGTGTAAAATGCTGTCTTGGGCCTGGACTCTGGGGACAGCGGGACCTGCCAGTATCCACTTCGCAGGTCCAGGGAGGAGAACCAGGAGGACCCCGCCACCAAGTCAAGAGACTCATCGATTCTGGGGAGGGGGTAAGAGTCCTTTATAGTGACTTTATTCAGTGGCCTATAGTCCACACAGAAGCGCATCTTTGAACTATTCTTCTTAGACACCATCACCACAGCAGAGGCCCACGGGCTGTCAGATGGCTCTATGATGCCTGCCTGCAACATTCCATCCAGCTCTCTGTCCGCAGCCTCCTGATAAGCCAGAGGGAGGCGGCGGGGCCGTACTTTAATAGGGTGAGCATCGCCGGTGTCGATGGCATGCTCAACCAGGTGTGTCAGACCCACCTCACTCTCTTTATGGGCAAAAATATCTTTGTACTCCAGCAGCACCTGCCAGAGACTCTCCTGCTGCTGATGGGTCAGCCCCTCACAGTTTCTGGACCAGATGTCCTTCAGTGCAGACATCCTCTCGTCCTCTTCCGCTGTTGGTGCTGCAGGAATCTCTGAGGATTTAACAGCTATCGTGGTGGCTGCTGAGTGTGATACGGCAGGGGTTAACTGAATCTGTTCTCCGCTGGGGAGTATCAGCAGGTCTTTACCCATGTCCAGGACACCGCATATGGTACGCAAAAAATCCCTCCCGAGGATGCAGGAGTCCTGTACATCAGCCACCCAAGCAGCATGGGACACAGTGAGCTTTCCCACCTTGAACTGGAACACTCCCCGACCTCTTATGGGGGCCAGCTGACCGGTCACTGTCCTCAGCTGCACCTCAGTTAGCTCCACTGCAGCCCCAGCAGGAATGATGTCGGGCCGCACCACTGTAGCGTTGGACCCCGTGTCCAGAAGCGCTGTGCAGGGCACCCCGCAGACTGTCGCTGGAATGTGGCAGAAGTCACCAACCTGGGTCCAGCCCACAGCGATGACCGGGCCCGGTGCAGTTGGTGATGGTGTGGGGGTGTTCGTCTCATCAGCCCGTGCATTCCCACCTACACGGGCCTCTGGCCGTTTCCCTGCACTGCTGCAATCCTGGGGCACTGCCTGATGAGGTGTCCTGCCTGCCCACATCCCCAGCAGCTCTGTGGTTGACGCCGTGGACCCGCCCGATGAGCAGGTGACTGGATGGCAGCCGTCTGAATCACACTGCGTGGCCCCACTGAGCTCTGCTGCTGCTCGATGGGAGCTGACATCGCCCTCACCACCGGCACATCTTCAGCCCCGCCGGTGGCTCCGCTCAGCATTTCTTTCTCCAATGCTAGCTCCAGAGCTGAGCTCAGAGTGGTCGGATGGGCCAGCTGGACCTGCACACGGAGCTCTTTAGGACTGAGGGCCTGCAGAAACTGGTCCCGAGCAAGCTCCGTTTGCACTGCAAGCGGCATGTTGTCATAAGCACGCCTGCAGAGACACTCGATGTCATGAGCCAGGATGCGGAGGGACTCCCCAGGCCGCCTGCGTCTGTTGTGGAACTCAGAGCGCAGCAGCACAGACTGGTTGTACTGGCCAAAGCGCCGCTGAAGTGCCCCGGCCAGCGCGTCATAGTCTCTCCTCTCGTCTCTGTTCAGCAGCAGCAAACACTCCGCTGCATCCTCACACAGACACAGAGCTAGCTGCAGCGCTTTATGCTGCTCTGACCAGCCAGCAGCCACAGACAGCAGCTCAAACTGAGCAATAAACACTTCCCAAGATGTCTTCCCATTGAATTTGGGTGTTTTAATGTTTGCTGGAGCTTGGGCGCCGCCACGCTCATTCACGCTGCGTGCTGCCGTGTCACGTGACGTAGGCTCTGCCTCTCTGCCCTCATGGCGCCGGGCATGCTTCTGCCTAGCAAGGCCGGGAGGGAATCCTGCCTCCGCACACAGCTGCAGTGTCGTCTCCCTCACTTTCTGTGCGGGTGAGAGCGCGCAGACGTCCATCTCCTCTCCCTCCTCCTTAAACTTCGCCGTGAACATGCCGTGCGTGTCGTCGGCGGCGGATAGCAGCGGCTAACAGCGGCTAACGGCGCTAAAAGCGGCTAACGAGACTCCGACGTCAGTTCGTTGTTACACCAGTGTAACGTCGGTGCAAACCATGAATCAGGAGAGGAGGATTCTTTACCGGGATTTATTCCAGCACTAACAGAACAGTTAACCGGGTCACTGTTACGGCCGAAACCCACGCCAACTCTAACTCACGTCTGGAACCTTCTGCTGCAGCGCGCTACTCTCCGCTCTCGGCTCTCTATCACTTCCCACTCTGCACGCGCACATAACACGTAATTTAAAGGAACAGTACAACACAAACTCTATAATGATAATTCCCAAAGGATCATTACAGTAATGCAATTTCTTTTTCCAGCAAGTAACTAGTAATAAGTAATATATTACTGATCTTAAGTAACTTGCCCAACACTGCTGGTGAGGGAGTCTAAGGTGCTTTCACACTGCCGCTCTTTGCTTCCTTTTAAACTGACCAGAGTTTCTTTCCTCGGATAATCCGCTCCGTTTGGGCCAGTGGGAACGCGCATCCGGACTCTGGAGAGGATCAAAAAAGTCCGCCTGAAAAGGAGGGTCTCGGTTCCTTTCGGTGGAGCAAAGGCAGGATCAGCTGTACGTAGTGATGCTACACGGTACATCTCCAGTAGAGGAAGTACAGCGCGCACCCCAAGTTGCTCTGCAGGGGAAGCTCAGTTACCAGAAAAACTAAAAGTGGTGAAATATGTACCGCTGTGTGTAGATTTCATGAACTAAATATGCGTTATAATTCTTTAATATTTTTTTCAGAACCAGCTACGTATCACCGGTAACTGATACGACTTCTCCCTGCAGCTCCACTGTGCTTTAACACAGTCCAGCGCAGAGCGGAGAATCAGCTGTTCAGCAGCGCGATAGTTTCTCATTCCGTTGTTCTGAACTGATCCCCAGCGACTTTGTGTTTGTTAAAAACGACTAGCATTGTGTAACATTTATGATTTAGGCCAGAGCAAAGTAAGCTTCCCTCCAGCCGCAACTGCGCACTCAAAAAAAAAAAAACACGAGAGAGGGCGGGACTTCCCCGTCTACTTTGTCCAATCGTGCACCCTTAGGTTCTGTCCAAGGCCTGAAATGTGGAAGTTTTTCCTTGCCTGTCGCCAAAGTGCTTACTCTTGTATGTCAAGTTGGTTTCTGTCTTTCCCTTCTGGTCTTTCACTCCTGTTACCTGTAAAGTGAGACGACTGTCTGTTCTGTTCTGATCTGATGCAACATAACTTAAAATTCTTAAAATTAATTAATTATTATTTTTATTTCATTTTTATTATTATTTTTTTATTTCATTTATTATCATTGAAAATGTTTGGTCATTGTGAAACAACCTACCATATTAACTTAGTAGTGTGCAGATGGCAGGAGGTTATCTGGCTGTAGCACCGGCATTTTTACGCTGTCTTCACGCTGCACTTCACGCTGTCATGGCAACCACAAAAATCACGTCACACTCAAACATCTGTCCTATCTCTGGGGACTGAGCCCCCTAAGGGTCTGAGTCTAGAACCGCCACTGGGGCACACTTCTTACATTATAAGTGGTTGAAACTGTCAGAACAAGCGTCTTCCGGCAGGTGCTGACAGAAGATTCAAGATTCAAGATACTTTATTATCATTATGCAAACATAATAAAATCGTGTGAAGGCCCACAGCTTAAGGCACACACCGGAACCTAATCAAAAACAAAAACTAAATTGGGGATGTTACTGCAGATTTCAGACTGGAATTAGTAAAATGACCTGAAAACAAGTTGAAACTGTCAGAACAAGCTTCTTCCGGCAGATGCTGACAAAAGGACATGTTACTGCAGATTTAAGACTGAAAGAAGAAAAATGACCTCGAAACAAGTTGAAACTGTCAGAACAACTTCTTCTGGCAGAGCCTGACAAAAGGACTTGTTACTGCAGTTTTCAGACAAATCAGTAAAATGACCTGAAAACAAGTTGAAACTGTCAGAACAAGCTTCTTCTGGCAGAGCCTGACAAAAGGACTTGTTACTGCAGTTTTCATACAGAAATCATCCAAACGACCTCAGAACACGTTGAAACTGTCAGAACAAGCTTCTTCCGGCAGATGCTGACAAAAGGACATGTTACTGCATTTTTCAGACTGAAAGAAGAAAAATGACCTCGAAACAAGTTGAAACTGTCAGAACAAGCTTCTTCCGGCAGATGCTGACAAAAGGACATGTTACTGCATTTTTCAGACTGAAAGAAGAAAAATGACCTCGAAACAAGTTGAAACTGTCAGAACAAGCTTCTTCCGGCAGATGCTCACAAAAGGACATGTTACTGCAGTGTTCAGACTGAAATTAGTTAAATGGCCTGAAAACAAGTTGAAACTGTCAGAACAAGCTTCTTCTGGCAGAGCCTGACAAAAGGACTTGTTACTGCAGTTTTCATACAGAAATCATCCAAATGACCTCAAAACAAGTTGAAACTGTCAGAACAAGCTTCTTCCGGCAGATGCTGACAAAAGAACATGTTACTGCAGATTTCAGACTGAAAGAAGAAAAATGACCTCGAAACAAGTTGAAACTGTCAGAACAAGCTTCTTCCGGCAGATGCTGACAAAAGGACATGTTACTGCATTTTTCAGACTGAAAGAAGAAAAATGACCTCGAAACAAGTTGAAACTGTCAGAACAAGCTTCTTCCGGCAGATGCTGACAAAAGGACATGTTACTGCATTTTTCAGACTGAAAGAAGAAAAATGACCTCGAAACAAGTTGAAACTGTCAGAACAAGCTTCTTCCGGCAGATGCTGACAAAAGGACATGTTAATGCATTTTTCAGACTGAAAGAAGAAAAATGACCTCGAAACAAGTTGAAACTGTCAGAACAAGCTTCTTCTGGCAGAGCCTGACAAAAGGACTTGTTACTGCAGTTTTCATACAGAAATCATCCAAATGACCTCAAAACAAGTTGAAACTGTCAGAACAAGCTTCTTCCGGCAGATGCTGACAAAAGGACATGTTACTGCAGTGTTCAGACTGAAATTAGTTAAATGGCCTGAAAACAAGTTGAAACTGTCAGAACAAGCTTCTTCTGGCAGAGCCTGACAAAAGGACTTGTTACTGCAGTTTTCATACAGAAATCATCCAAATGACCTCAAAACAAGTTGAAACTGTCAGAACAAGCTTCTTCTGGCAGAGCCTGACAAAAGGACTTGTTACTGCAGTTTTCATACAGAAATCATCCAAATGACCTCAAAACAAGTTGAAACTGTCAGAACAAGCTTCTTCCGGCAGATGCTGACAAAAGGACATGTTACTGCATTTTTCAGACTGAAAGAAGAAAAATGACCTCGAAACAAGTTGAAACTGTCAGAACAAGCTTCTTCCGGCAGATGCTGACAAAAGAACATGTTACTGCAGATTTCAGACTGAAAGAAGAAAAATGACCTCGAAACAAGTTGAAACTGTCAGAACAAGCTTCTTCCGGCAGATGCTGACAAAAGGACATGTTACTGCATTTTTCAGACTGAAAGAAGAAAAATGACCTCGAAACAAGTTGAAACTGTCAGAACAAGCTTCTGCTGGCAGAGCCTTACAAAAAACATGTTCATGCAGATTTCAGACTGTCGGTGGTGTAAACTCGATCCATTCCGTTTGTTGTTGTTTTGCTGCCCGCTCGCACCACGGAGGCGGACTGTCTCTCCGTTAAAATCAAAATCTTCTGGCAGAGTCTTCCTCTGTCAGAAGATGTTACTGCAGTGTTCAGTAACATCAGTAAAATGACCTCAAAACAAGTTGAAACTGTCAGAACAAGCTTTTTCTGGCAGAGCCTTACAAAAGGACATGTTACTGCAGTAATGAGTAATTTCGTTGTCAGATTAAGATTCCGGTTTGGATCATAAAGCCATTCATCTTGATGCTTGTCAGCGTCCGTTATGTGTATTCAGTGTCACGCTGGGAATTCCTTGACTAATTTTCGTGCACTAATGTTACACAGTTTGATTTCAGCCACTCTGGTCGGTTGTTCATGGTGATAAAAGATGTAACCTGACCGGGAATCAGTTGATTCCCAGGCCGTGGCGGTGAGGGCCCCAAAGTCTGACCACTGACTACCAGGGTTTTGGTAAAAATATTTATTGTCATGAATTAATTGTTTTCTTTCAGAAAAAAAGGACAGTGCAAAATGTACAATTCGGACTTTCCTAAATCAATGGTTGTGGACTATGAGAAGGGACGCGAAAAAACATCAAAGCATATAGACATCAAAGACAGAGCATATATGGGTCTCCAAAGGTCAATAAGATCAAAGCAGATGGACATCAAAGGGATGAGGCTATTAAGCAATGTGGTGTGGAAATTGACCGCAGGGGTGTCGAACCTGTGCATAGCCGTGTGCCTAGTGTCGAGACACAGCAGGTTTTCTGTACAACCTTTACTCTAGCATCTGATCTCACTAACTTGAGTTTCTTCTAAAATCACTTGCTCGAGACTGGCAGGAAGAAAAATCTGACACAGGTTTGATACCCCTCCATAGCATTCGATTGCTCTTTGGACATCACACCCAGCAAAATAATAAGGCTAGGTCTAATTTCTAGGTGCAGCCGGGGCGTTGAGGGGGTTCGGTTTGGTGACCTCAGGATTGGGTCACTGCTTTTTGCAAACGATGTGATCCTGTTGGCTTCATCAGGCCGTGCCCCCCAGCTCTCACTGGATCGGTTCATCAGCCGCATGTGAAGCGGCCGGGATGAGAATCGGCACCTCTAATTCCGAGGCCAGGTCGGGGAGGAGATCCTGCCCCAAGTGGAGAAGTTCAAGTACATCGGGTCTTGTTCACGAGTGAGGGAAGGATGGAGCGGGAGATCGACTAGCGGATCGATGCAGTGTCTGCAGTGATGCGGACCCTGCATTGATCCATCATGGTGAAGAGAGAGCTGAGCCGAAAGGCGAAGCTCTCGATTTACCGGTCGATCTTCGTTCCTACCCTCACCTATGGGTCACGGAGCTTTGGCTAGTGACCGAAAGAACAAGATCGCGGGTACAAGCGGCTGAAATGAGCTTCCTCCGTAGGGTGGCTGGGCTCTCCCTTAGAGATGGGGTGAGAAGTTCAGTCATCCGGGAGGAGCTCGGAGTAGAGCCGCTGCTCCTCCGCGTTGAGAGGAGCCAGATGAGGTGGCTCGAGCATCTATTCAAGATGCCTCCTGGACGCCTCCCTGGTGAGGTGTTCAGGGCACGTCCCACCGGTAGGAGACCACGGGGAAGCCCCAGGACACGCTGGAGAGACTATGTCTCTTGGCTGGCCTGGGAACGCCTCGTGATCCCCCCGCAAGAGCTCGAAGAAGTGGCCGGGGAGAGGGAAGTCTGGGCTGCCTATACCTGTAAAGTGAGACAACTGTCTGTTCTGATCTGGTGCAATATAACTTAAAATTAATTTAATTATTTTAATTTATTTTATTTTTTTATTGTTATTATTATTATTATTATTTTTTTTTATAATTATTATAATTTTTTTTTTTTTCATGAATGAAGAGTTTTCCAGACAGACAGGAGATGCTGTCTGACCGGATGTGATTGGCAAGAGACCTTCCGTGTGATTTTTGGAAATTATACACAGTGTTGGGAAACTATAGGTAACTTAAATAATATTACTTTTTACCAGTAACGAGTAGTGTCACGAATTACATTTTAAATTTTACTTTGTCACATTTACTTTTTTTTCCAAAAGTAATATATTACTTTTTTCACTCCGACCGGATACGGAAACGATTCGTCCTCGTCTGTTTTTAAGGTCGGTGGTGTAAACTCGATCCATTCCGTTTGGTGTTGTTTTGCTGCCCGCTCGCTCCACAGAAGCGGACTGTCTCTCCGTTAAAATCAAAACATCAGCGCTAGTGCGTCCATATGTCTCCGCTTCAGAGTGGAATCCGTTCAATGATTGGCTATAACAATAAGACGGACAGAAGCAATGTTTTTCTTGTTATTCTTATTACATTAATGTGCATATTGCATTGAAATGCACCAGCGCTCGTTGGACTCATGGCCCAGCAGCACTTTGATCTTGTCTGCTTTAATAAACAACTGAAGTTGTTCAAAAAGTGTGTTTTGTTATCAGATTGAGTCCAGATGTGGTTTCATTGAGACAGCAATTTATGGATTCCTACAAAGTAAAAGTATTCATGTTCATTTAATTCAAATGAGGGTCCAGATTGACTCAGACGGACTCATCATGTTATGTGTTCAGGAACCTGTTTGTAACTTCTCATTGTTGGTTTAACTCCAATGTAGAAAAGAGAAGAAACAACCGCTAATGTTGAACATGCAAAGTAAGACTTTAGGGGAGAAAGGATGCAATTATTGAGGGTGAGAAGAAAAACGTAACTTAAAGTAATAAGTAACTAGTTAGTTTTGGCAGGGAGTAATAAGTAAAGTAATGTAACGTCGGTGCAAACCATGAATCAGGAGAGGAGGATTCTTTACCGGGATTTATTCCAGCACTAACAGAACAGTTAACCGGGTCACTGTTACGCCCGAAACCCACGCCAACTCTAACTCACGTCTGGAACCTTCTGCTGCAGCGCGCTAGTCTCCGCTCTCGGCTCTCTCTCACTTCCCACTCTGCGCGCGCACATAACGCGTAATTTAAAGGAACAGTACAACACAAACTCTATAATGATAATCCCCTAAGGATCATTACACTGCCCCCCCAACAATAAGTTCCTTGTCCTCGAGGGAACAACGAAGTCTCTGAACCGGGGGGGTAGTCTCCTTCTCCGCCTTGGCCTCACGGGGTTCTGAGGGACAACAGGAACTGCCGGGGAAGGAGAGTAAACACTGGGCGATGAGGACGACTGCTGTGGAGAGTTCACCTGCTCCGGGGGTTGGGGGGGATGAGGCCGCTCCCGTCGCTCTGCGAAGTGGGGAAGAGCTGGGCCCATGTAAGGGGCTAACCTGTCTCTGTGTATGACCACCCTCCTGCCCCTAGGTGGCAGCTGCACCCGGTAAACCACCTCCCCTACTCGCTCCAGGACACAACAGGGCCCCACCCAGCTACTGTCCAGTTTAGGACAGTGTCTCTTCTTCCTCCTCGGGCTGTACACCCACACCAGCTCTCCAGCGAGGAAGTGCCTCCCTTTAGTGGTGGCGTCGTAGTTCCTTTTCTGGCGGAGCCCAGCCTTTGCCAGTTGGTCCCGCGCGAAAGCATGTGCAGACTCCATCCGGTCCTGCAGTTTCCGGGCGTAGTTTGGACCCGGTGGTGCCTCCGGCGCGTCAGGGGGCTTCCCGAAAGCCAGCTCAGCAGGGGTCCTCAGCTCTCTCCCCAGCATGAGCAGGGTAGGCGTGCACATGGTGGAGTCCTGGACCGCAGACCTGTAGGCCATGAGGACGAGGGGAAGATGGGTGTCCCAGTCCCGCTGATGCTCGGCTGTGAGGATGGCTAACTGCTGGGCCAGAGTCCGATTAAACCGCTCCACCAGGCCATCGGTCTGGGGGTGGAGCGGGGTGGTGCGGGTCTTTTGGATGCCAAGGCGCTCACACATGGCAGCAAACACCTTGGACTCAAAGTTCCGCCCTTGGTCGCTGTGAAGGGTCGCCGGTGTTCCAAACCGGCTGAACATCCCCTCCACCAGCGTGTCGGCCACTGTCACCGCCTCCTGATCTGGAATCGCATATGCCTTGGGCCACTTGGTGAAGTAATCCATGGCCGCGAGGACATAGCGATTTCCTTTCTCTGAGCAGGGAAATGGGCCCATCACATCCACAGCCACTCTCTCCATCGGTGCGCCTGCTGGTTGTTGCTGCAGCTGAGCACGAGACTGGTCCGGGGGGCCTTTGTGGGACGAGCAGGAGTCACAGCAGCGGCAGAAGTCTTCCACATCTCGGCGTTGCTGGCCCCAGTAGAAGCCCTGGCGTGCACGCCGCAGGGTCTTGGAGATGCTGAAATGACCGGAGCCAGTGCCGCCATGACAGGCCTCCAGCACAGCTGACCTCAACGACCTGGGCACCACGATCTGCCACATTACCTCCCCTGTAGCAGGCGCCTTCCAGGCCCGTTGCAGCACGCCCTCGCTCAGCCACAGAGCATCAAACTTGGCCCACAGACCTTTGGTGAAGATGGAGAGCCCAGTGATCTCATCTGCATGAGGCCGCTGCTCCCTCTCCAACCACTGCAGGACTGGTAGCAGGTCGCCGTCTCGTTCCTGCTCCACTCTCCACGCTGCCAGATCCACGACCTGCAGCATCCTGCAAGAGAGCTGTGCAGCATTATCTGTGTCTGTGAGCTCCCTCTCCCTCTCCTCCCGCTTGTCACAGTAGCGGCAGCCGGTGGCAGCACATGGGCGGCGAGACAGCGCATCTGCGTTGCCATGGCATGAACCTGCTCTGTGCACCACAGTGAAATTGAAGGCCTGGAGCTCCTCAAGCCACCGAGCCACCTGCCCCTCTGGCTCCCTAAAAGTCATCAGCCACTGAAGGGCCGCGTGGTCAGTCCTAATGACAAACGGCGTGCCACACAGATAGTACTTGAAGTGCTTTATCGCCGTCACCACTGCCAGGAGCTCGCGTCTTGTCACGCAGTAGCGCCGTTCAGACTTATTCAGGACCCGGCTGAAGTATGCCACCACCCTCTCCCCGCCAGGCCCAACCTGCGACAGCACAGCCCCCAGCCCCACATTACTGGCGTATGTGTCCAGAACAAAAGGTAAGGCAGGGTCCGGTGGTACGAGGACTGGCGACTCCACCAGTGACCCGCGAAGAGCGTTGAACGCCTCCTGACAGTCCTGGGTCCAGCTGAAGTCACAGTCCTTCTGCAGCAGGCGGAACTGCGGCGCAGCTATGCAGGAGAACCCCCTCACAAATCTCCTGCAATAGGAGGCCAACCCGAGGAAGCTTTTGAGTTGGGTCTGATCTGCTGGGGTGGGCCAGTTCTTAATGGAGTGGACTTTCTCCTCCAGAGTGCTAATGCCCTCACCACCCAGCTTGTGGCCCAGGAACTCCACCTCCCTCCTCATGAAGTGACATTTGTCTGGGTGTAGCTTGAGGCCTGCTGCAGCCACTCTCCCCAGCACCTGCTTCAGGGACTGCAGAGCAGCATCAAATGAGGCCCCATGCACCAAGAGGTCATCCAGGTAGACCAGGCACTGTTGCCGTGGGACCCCAGACAGCACAGAGTCCATAAGACGCTCAAATGTGGCCGGAGCATTACACAGACCAAAGCTCAGGACCCGGAACTGCCACAGCCCTCTGGTGGTGTAAAATGCTGTCTTGGGCCTGGACTCTGGGGACAGCGGGACCTGCCAGTATCCACTTCGCAGGTCCAGGGAGGAGAACCAGGAGGACCCCGCCACCAAGTCAAGAGACTCATCGATTCTGGGGAGGGGGTAAGAGTCCTTTATAGTGACTTTGTTCAGTGGCCTATAGTCCACACAGAAGCGCATCTTTGAACTATTCTTCTTAGGCACCATCACCACAGCAGAGGCCCACGGGCTGTCAGATGGCTCTATGATGCCTGCCTGCAACATTCCATCCAGCTCTCTGTCCGCAGCCTCCTGATAAGCCAGAGGGAGGCGGCGGGGCCGTACTTTAATAGGGTGAGCATCGCCGGTGTCGATGGCATGCTCAACCAGGTGTGTCAGACCCACCTCACTCTCTTTATGGGCAAAAATATCTTTGTACTCCAGCAGCACCTGCCAGAGACTCTCCTGCTGCTGATGGGTCAGCCCCTCACAGTTTCTGGACCAGATGTCCTTCAGTGCAGACATCCTCTCGTCCTCTTCCGCTGTTGGTGCTGCAGGAATCTCTGAGGATTTAACAGCTATCGTGGTGGCTGCTGAGTGTGATACGGCAGGGGTTAACTGAATCTGTTCTCCGCTGGGGAGTATCAGCAGGTCTTTACCCATGTCCAGGACACCGCATATGGTACGCAAAAAATCCCTCCCGAGGATGCAGGAGTCCTGTACATCAGCCACCCAAGCAGCATGGGACACAGTGAGCTTTCCCACCTTGAACTGGAACACTCCCCGACCTCTTATGGGGGCCAGCTGACCGGTCACTGTCCTCAGCTGCACCTCAGTTAGCTCCACTGCAGCCCCAGCAGGAATGATGTCGGGCCGCACCACTGTAGCGTTGGACCCCGTGTCCAGAAGCGCTGTGCAGGGCACCCCGCAGACTGTCGCTGGAATGTGGCAGAAGTCACCAACCTGGGTCCAGCCCACAGCGATGACCGGGCCCGGTGCAGTTGGTGATGGTGTGGGGGTGTTCGTCTCATCAGCCCGTGCATTCCCACCTACACGGGCCTCTGGCCGTTTCCCTGCACTGCTGCAATCCTGGGGCACTGCCTGATGAGGTGTCCTGCCTGCCCACATCCCCAGCAGCTCTGTGGTTGACGCCGTGGACCCGCCCAATGAGCAGGTGACTGGATGGCAGCCGTCTGAATCACACTGCGTGGCCCCACTGAGCTCTGCTGCTGCTCGATGGGAGCTGACATCGCCCTCACCACCGGCACATCTTCAGCCCCGCCGGTGGCTCCGCTCAGCATTTCTTTCTCCAATGCTAGCTCCAGAGCTGAGCTCAGAGTGGTCGGATGGGCCAGCTGGACCTGCACACGGAGCTCTTTAGGACTGAGGGCCTGCAGAAACTGGTCCCGAGTAAGCTCCGTTTGCACTGCAAGCGGCATGTTGTCATAAGCACGCCTGCAGAGACACTCGATGTCATGAGCCAGGATGCGGAGGGACTCCCCAGGCCGCCTGCGTCTGTTGTGGAACTCAGAGCGCAGCAGCACAGACTGGTTGTACTGGCCAAAGCGCCGCTGAAGTGCCCCGGCCAGCGCGTCATAGTCTCTCCTCTCGTCTCTGTTCAGCAGCAGCAAACACTCCGCTGCATCCTCACACAGACACAGAGCTAGCTGCAGCGCTTTATGCTGCTCTGACCAGCCAGCAGCCACAGACAGCAGCTCAAACTGAGCAATAAACACTTCCCAAGATGTCTTCCCATTGAATTTGGGTGTTTTAATGTTTGCTGGAGCTTGGGCGCCGCCACGCTCATTCACGCTGCGTGCTGCCGTGTCACGTGACGTAGGCTCTGCCTCTCTGCCCTCATGGCGCCGGGCATGCTTCTGCCTAGCAAGGCCGGGAGGGAATCCTGCCTCCGCACACAGCTGCAGTGTCGTCTCCCTCACTTTCTGTGCGGGTGAGAGCGCGCAGACGTCCATCTCCTCTCCCTCCTCCTTAAACTTCGCCGTGAACATGCCGTGCGTGTCGTCGGCGGCGGATAGCAGCGGCTAACAGCGGCTAACGGCGCTAAAAGCGGCTAACGAGACTCCGACGTCAGTTCGTTGTTACACCAGTGTAACATCGGTGCAAACCATGAATCAGGAGAGGAGGATTCTTTACCGGGATTTATTCCAGCACTAACAGAACAGTTAACCGGGTCACTGTTACGGCCGAAACCCACGCCAACTCTAACTCACGTCTGGAACCTTCTGCTGCAGCGCGCTACTCTCCGCTCTCGGCTCTCTATCACTTCCCACTCTGCACGCGCACATAACACGTAATTTAAAGGAACAGTACAACACAAACTCTATAATGATAATTCCCAAAGGATCATTACAGTAATGCAATTTCTTTTTCCAGCAAGTAACTAGTAATAAGTAATATATTACTGATCTTAAGTAACTTGCCCAACACTGCTGGTGAGGGAGTCTAAGGTGCTTTCACACTGCCGCTCTTTGCTTCCTTTTAAACTGACCAGAGTTTCTTTCCTCGGATAATCCGCTCCGTTTGGGCCAGTGGGAACGCGCATCCGGACTCTGGAGAGGATCAAAAAAGTCCGCCTGAAAAGGAGGGTCTCGGTTCCTTTCGGTGGAGCAAAGGCAGGATCAGCTGTACGTAGTGATGCTACACGGTACATCTCCAGTAGAGGAAGTACAGCGCGCACCCCAAGTTGCTCTGCAGGGGAAGCTCAGTTACCAGAAAAACTAAAAGTGGTGAAATATGTACCGCTGTGTGTAGATTTCATGAACTAAATATGCGTTATAATTCTTTAATATTTTTTTCAGAACCAGCTACGTATCACCGGTAACTGATACGACTTCTCCCTGCAGCTCCACTGTGCTTTAACACAGTCCAGCGCAGAGCGGAGAATCAGCTGTTCAGCAGCGCGATAGTTTCTCATTCCGTTGTTCTGAACTGATCCCCAGCGACTTTGTGTTTGTTAAAAACGACTAGCATTGTGTAACATTTATGATTTAGGCCAGAGCAAAGTAAGCTTCCCTCCAGCCGCAACTGCGCACTCAAAAAAAAAAAAACACGAGAGAGGGCGGGACTTCCCCGTCTACTTTGTCCAATCGTGCACCCTTAGGTTCTGTCCAAGGCCTGAAATGTGGAAGTTTTTCCTTGCCTGTCGCCAAAGTGCTTACTCTTGTATGTCAAGTTGGTTTCTGTCTTTCCCTTCTGGTCTTTCACTCCTGTTACCTGTAAAGTGAGACGACTGTCTGTTCTGTTCTGATCTGATGCAACATAACTTAAAATTCTTAAAATTAATTAATTATTATTTTTATTTCATTTTTATTATTATTTTTTTATTTCATTTATTATCATTGAAAATGTTTGGTCATTGTGAAACAACCTACCATATTAACTTAGTAGTGTGCAGATGGCAGGAGGTTATCTGGCTGTAGCACCGGCATTTTTACGCTGTCTTCACGCTGCACTTCACGCTGTCATGGCAACCACAAAAATCACGTCACACTCAAACATCTGTCCTATCTCTGGGGACTGAGCCCCCTAAGGGTCTGAGTCTAGAACCGCCACTGGGGCACACTTCTTACATTATAAGTGGTTGAAACTGTCAGAACAAGCGTCTTCCGGCAGGTGCTGACAGAAGATTCAAGATTCAAGATACTTTATTATCATTATGCAAACATAATAAAATCGTGTGAAGGCCCACAGCTTAAGGCACACACCGGAACCTAATCAAAAACAAAAACTAAATTGGGGATGTTACTGCAGATTTCAGACTGGAATTAGTAAAATGACCTGAAAACAAGTTGAAACTGTCAGAACAAGCTTCTTCCGGCAGATGCTGACAAAAGGACATGTTACTGCAGATTTAAGACTGAAAGAAGAAAAATGACCTCGAAACAAGTTGAAACTGTCAGAACAAGCTTCTTCCGGCAGATGCTGACAAAAGGACATGTTACTGCATTTTTCAGACTGAAAGAAGAAAAATGACCTCGAAACAAGTTGAAACTGTCAGAACAAGCTTCTTCCGGCAGATGCTGACAAAAGGACATGTTAATGCATTTTTCAGACTGAAAGAAGAAAAATGACCTCGAAACAAGTTGAAACTGTCAGAACAAGCTTCTTCTGGCAGAGCCTGACAAAAGGACTTGTTACTGCAGTTTTCATACAGAAATCATCCAAATGACCTCAAAACAAGTTGAAACTGTCAGAACAAGCTTCTTCCGGCAGATGCTGACAAAAGGACATGTTACTGCATTTTTCAGACTGAAAGAAGAAAAATGACCTCGAAACAAGTTGAAACTGTCAGAACAAGCTTCTTCCGGCAGATGCTGACAAAAGAACATGTTACTGCAGATTTCAGACTGAAAGAAGAAAAATGACCTCGAAACAAGTTGAAACTGTCAGAACAAGCTTCTTCCGGCAGATGCTGACAAAAGGACATGTTACTGCATTTTTCAGACTGAAAGAAGAAAAATGACCTCGAAACAAGTTGAAACTGTCAGAACAAGCTTCTTCCGGCAGATGCTGACAAAAGAACATGTTACTGCAGATTTCAGACTGAAAGAAGAAAAATGACCTCGAAACAAGTTGAAACTGTCAGAACAAGCTTCTTCCGGCAGATGCTGACAAAAGGACATGTTACTGCATTTTTCAGACTGAAAGAAGAAAAATGACCTCGAAACAAGTTGAAACTGTCAGAACAAGCTTCTTCCGGCAGATGCTGACAAAAGGACATGTTACTGCATTTTTCAGACTGAAAGAAGAAAAATGACCTCGAAACAAGTTGAAACTGTCAGAACAAGCTTCTTCCGGCAGATGCTGACAAAAGGACATGTTAATGCATTTTTCAGACTGAAAGAAGAAAAATGACCTCGAAACAAGTTGAAACTGTCAGAACAAGCTTCTTCTGGCAGAGCCTGACAAAAGGACTTGTTACTGCAGTTTTCATACAGAAATCATCCAAATGACCTCAAAACAAGTTGAAACTGTCAGAACAAGCTTCTTCCGGCAGATGCTGACAAAAGGACATGTTACTGCAGTGTTCAGACTGAAATTAGTTAAATGGCCTGAAAACAAGTTGAAACTGTCAGAACAAGCTTCTTCTGGCAGAGCCTGACAAAAGGACTTGTTACTGCAGTTTTCATACGGAAATCATCCAAATGACCTCAAAACAAGTTGAAACTGTCAGAACAAGCTTCTTCTGGCAGAGCCTGACAAAAGGACTTGTTACTGCAGTTTTCATACAGAAATCATCCAAATGACCTCAAAACAAGTTGAAACTGTCAGAACAAGCTTCTTCCGGCAGATGCTGACAAAAGGACATGTTACTGCATTTTTCAGACTGAAAGAAGAAAAATGACCTCGAAACAAGTTGAAACTGTCAGAACAAGCTTCTTCCGGCAGATGCTGACAAAAGAACATGTTACTGCAGATTTCAGACTGAAAGAAGAAAAATGACCTCGAAACAAGTTGAAACTGTCAGAACAAGCTTCTTCTGGCAGAGCCTGACAAAAGGACTTGTTACTGCAGTTTTCATACAGAAATCATCCAAATGACCTCAAAACAAGTTGAAACTGTCAGAACAAGCTTCTTCCGGCAGATGCTGACAAAAGGACATGTTACTGCAGTGTTCAGACTGAAATTAGTTAAATGGCCTGAAAACAAGTTGAAACTGTCAGAACAAGCTTCTTCTGGCAGAGCCTGACAAAAGGACTTGTTACTGCAGTTTTCATACAGAAATCATCCAAATGACCTCAAAACAAGTTGAAACTGTCAGAACAAGCTTCTTCCGGCAGATGCTGACAAAAGGACATGTTACTGCAGTGTTCAGACTGAAATTAGTTAAATGGCCTGAAAACAAGTTGAAACTGTCAGAACAAGCTTCTTCTGGCAGAGCCTGACAAAAGGACTTGTTACTGCAGTTTTCATACAGAAATCATCCAAATGACCTCAAAACAAGTTGAAACTGTCAGAACAAGCTTCTTCTGGCAGAGCCTGACAAAAGGACTTGTTACTGCAGTTTTCATACAGAAATCATCCAAATGACCTCAAAACAAGTTGAAACTGTCAGAACAAGCTTCTTCCGGCAGATGCTGACAAAAGGACATGTTACTGCATTTTTCAGACTGAAAGAAGAAAAATGACCTCGAAACAAGTTGAAACTGTCAGAACAAGCTTCTTCCGGCAGATGCTGACAAAAGAACATGTTACTGCAGATTTCAGACTGAAAGAAGAAAAATGACCTCGAAACAAGTTGAAACTGTCAGAACAAGCTTCTTCCGGCAGATGCTGACAAAAGGACATGTTACTGCATTTTTCAGACTGAAAGAAGAAAAATGACCTCGAAACAAGTTGAAACTGTCAGAACAAGCTTCTTCTGGCAGAGCCTGACAAAAGGACTTGTTACTGCAGTTTTCATACAGAAATCATCCAAATGACCTCAAAACAAGTTGAAACTGTCAGAACAAGCTTCTTCCGGCAGATGCTGACAAAAGGACATGTTACTGCAGTGTTCAGACTGAAATTAGTTAAATGGCCTGAAAACAAGTTGAAACTGTCAGAACAAGCTTCTTCTGGCAGAGCCTGACAAAAGGACTTGTTACTGCAGTTTTCATACAGAAATCATCCAAATGACCTCAAAACAAGTTGAAACTGTCAGAACAAGCTTCTTCCGGCAGATGCTGACAACAGGACATGTTACTGCAGTGTTCAGACTGAAATTAGTTAAATGGCCTGAAAACAAGTTGAAACTGTCAGAACAAGCTTCTTCTGGCAGAGCCTGACAAAAGGACTTGTTACTGCAGTTTTCATACAGAAATCATCCAAATGACCTCAAAACAAGTTGAAACTGTCAGAACAAGCTTCTTCTGGCAGAGCCTGACAAAAGGACTTGTTACTGCAGTTTTCATACAGAAATCATCCAAATGACCTCAAAACAAGTTGAAACTGTCAGAACAAGCTTCTTCCGGCAGATGCTGACAAAAGGACATGTTACTGCATTTTTCAGACTGAAAGAAGAAAAATGACCTCGAAACAAGTTGAAACTGTCAGAACAAGCTTCTTCCGGCAGATGCTGACAAAAGAACATGTTACTGCAGATTTCAGACTGAAAGAAGAAAAATGACCTCGAAACAAGTTGAAACTGTCAGAACAAGCTTCTTCTGGCAGAGCCTGACAAAAGGACTTGTTACTGCAGTTTTCATACAGAAATCATCCAAATGACCTCAAAACAAGTTGAAACTGTCAGAACAAGCTTCTTCCGGCAGATGCTGACAAAAGGACATGTTACTGCAGTGTTCAGACTGAAATTAGTTAAATGGCCTGAAAACAAGTTGAAACTGTCAGAACAAGCTTCTTCTGGCAGAGCCTGACAAAAGGACTTGTTACTGCAGTTTTCATACAGAAATCATCCAAATGACCTCAAAACAAGTTGAAACTGTCAGAACAAGCTTCTTCCGGCAGATGCTGACAAAAGGACATGTTACTGCATTTTTCAGACTGAAAGAAGAAAAATGACCTCGAAACAAGTTGAAACTGTCAGAACAAGCTTCTTCCGGCAGATGCTGACAAAAGGACATGTTAATGCATTTTTCTGACTGAAAGAAGAAAAATGACCTCGAAACAAGTTGAAACTGTCAGAACAAGCTTCTTCCGGCAGATGCTGACAAAAGGACATGTTAATGCATTTTTCAGACTGAAAGAAGAAAAATGACCTCGAAACAAGTTGAAACTGTCAGAACAAGCTTCTTCTGGCAGAGCCTGACAAAAGGACTTGTTACTGCAGTTTTCATACAGAAATCATCCAAATGACCTCAAAACAAGTTGAAACTGTCAGAACAAGCTTCTTCCGGCAGATGCTGACAAAAGGACATGTTACTGCAGTGTTCAGACTGAAATTAGTTAAATGGCCTGAAAACAAGTTGAAACTGTCAGAACAAGCTTCTTCTGGCAGAGCCTGACAAAAGGACTTGTTACTGCAGTTTTCATACAGAAATCATCCAAATGACCTCAAAACAAGTTGAAACTGTCAGAACAAGCTTCTTCTGGCAGAGCCTGACAAAAGGACTTGTTACTGCAGTTTTCATACAGAAATCATCCAAATGACCTCAAAACAAGTTGAAACTGTCAGAACAAGCTTCTTCCGGCAGATGCTGACAAAAGGACATGTTACTGCATTTTTCAGACTGAAAGAAGAAAAATGACCTCGAAACAAGTTGAAACTGTCAGAACAAGCTTCTTCCGGCAGATGCTGACAAAAGAACATGTTACTGCAGATTTCAGACTGAAAGAAGAAAAATGACCTCGAAACAAGTTGAAACTGTCAGAACAAGCTTCTTCTGGCAGAGCCTGACAAAAGGACTTGTTACTGCAGTTTTCATACAGAAATCATCCAAATGACCTCAAAACAAGTTGAAACTGTCAGAACAAGCTTCTTCCGGCAGATGCTGACAAAAGGACATGTTACTGCAGTGTTCAGACTGAAATTAGTTAAATGGCCTGAAAACAAGTTGAAACTGTCAGAACAAGCTTCTTCTGGCAGAGCCTGACAAAAGGACTTGTTACTGCAGTTTTCATACAGAAATCATCCAAATGACCTCAAAACAAGTTGAAACTGTCAGAACAAGCTTCTTCTGGCAGAGCCTGACAAAAGGACTTGTTACTGCAGTTTTCATACAGAAATCATCCAAATGACCTCAAAACAAGTTGAAACTGTCAGAACAAGCTTCTTCCGGCAGATGCTGACAAAAGGACATGTTACTGCATTTTTCAGACTGAAAGAAGAAAAATGACCTCGAAACAAGTTGAAACTGTCAGAACAAGCTTCTTCCGGCAGATGCTGACAAAAGAACATGTTACTGCAGATTTCAGACTGAAAGAAGAAAAATGACCTCGAAACAAGTTGAAACTGTCAGAACAAGCTTCTTCTGGCAGAGCCTGACAAAAGGACTTGTTACTGCAGTTTTCATACAGAAATCATCCAAATGACCTCAAAACAAGTTGAAACTGTCAGAACAAGCTTCTTCCGGCAGATGCTGACAAAAGGACATGTTACTGCAGTGTTCAGACTGAAATTAGTTAAATGGCCTGAAAACAAGTTGAAACTGTCAGAACAAGCTTCTTCTGGCAGAGCCTGACAAAAGGACTTGTTACTGCAGTTTTCATACAGAAATCATCCAAATGACCTCAAAACAAGTTGAAACTGTCAGAACAAGCTTCTTCTGGCAGAGCCTGACAAAAGGACTTGTTACTGCAGTTTTCATACAGAAATCATCCAAATGACCTCAAAACAAGTTGAAACTGTCAGAACAAGCTTCTTCCGGCAGATGCTGACAAAAGGACATGTTACTGCATTTTTCAGACTGAAAGAAGAAAAATGACCTCGAAACAAGTTGAAACTGTCAGAACAAGCTTCTTCCGGCAGATGCTGACAAAAGAACATGTTACTGCAGATTTCAGACTGAAAGAAGAAAAATGACCTCGAAACAAGTTGAAACTGTCAGAACAAGCTTCTTCTGGCAGAGCCTGACAAAAGGACTTGTTACTGCAGTTTTCATACAGAAATCATCCAAATGACCTCAAAACAAGTTGAAACTGTCAGAACAAGCTTCTTCCGGCAGATGCTGACAAAAGGACATGTTACTGCAGTGTTCAGACTGAAATTAGTTAAATGGCCTGAAAACAAGTTGAAACTGTCAGAACAAGCTTCTTCTGGCAGAGCCTGACAAAAGGACTTGTTACTGCAGTTTTCATACAGAAATCATCCAAATGACCTCAAAACAAGTTGAAACTGTCAGAACAAGCTTCTTCTGGCAGAGCCTGACAAAAGGACTTGTTACTGCAGTTTTCATACAGAAATCATCCAAATGACCTCAAAACAAGTTGAAACTGTCAGAACAAGCTTCTTCCGGCAGATGCTGACAAAAGGACATGTTACTGCATTTTTCAGACTGAAAGAAGAAAAATGACCTCGAAACAAGTTGAAACTGTCAGAACAAGCTTCTTCCGGCAGATGCTGACAAAAGAACATGTTACTGCAGATTTCAGACTGAAAGAAGAAAAATGACCTCGAAACAAGTTGAAACTGTCAGAACAAGCTTCTTCTGGCAGAGCCTGACAAAAGGACTTGTTACTGCAGTTTTCATACAGAAATCATCCAAATGACCTCAAAACAAGTTGAAACTGTCAGAACAAGCTTCTTCCGGCAGATGCTGACAAAAGGACATGTTACTGCAGTGTTCAGACTGAAATTAGTTAAATGGCCTGAAAACAAGTTGAAACTGTCAGAACAAGCTTCTTCTGGCAGAGCCTGACAAAAGGACTTGTTACTGCAGTTTTCATACAGAAATCATCCAAATGACCTCAAAACAAGTTGAAACTGTCAGAACAAGCTTCTTCTGGCAGAGCCTGACAAAAGGACTTGTTACTGCAGTTTTCATACAGAAATCATCCAAATGACCTCAAAACAAGTTGAAACTGTCAGAACAAGCTTCTTCCGGCAGATGCTGACAAAAGGACATGTTACTGCATTTTTCAGACTGAAAGAAGAAAAATGACCTCGAAACAAGTTGAAACTGTCAGAACAAGCTTCTTCCGGCAGATGCTGACAAAAGAACATGTTACTGCAGATTTCAGACTGAAAGAAGAAAAATGACCTCGAAACAAGTTGAAACTGTCAGAACAAGCTTCTTCTGGCAGAGCCTGACAAAAGGACTTGTTACTGCAGTTTTCATACAGAAATCATCCAAATGACCTCAAAACAAGTTGAAACTGTCAGAACAAGCTTCTTCCGGCAGATGCTGACAAAAGGACATGTTACTGCAGTGTTCAGACTGAAATTAGTTAAATGGCCTGAAAACAAGTTGAAACTGTCAGAACAAGCTTCTTCTGGCAGAGCCTGACAAAAGGACTTGTTACTGCAGTTTTCATACAGAAATCATCCAAATGACCTCAAAACAAGTTGAAACTGTCAGAACAAGCTTCTTCTGGCAGAGCCTGACAAAAGGACTTGTTACTGCAGTTTTCATACAGAAATCATCCAAATGACCTCAAAACAAGTTGAAACTGTCAGAACAAGCTTCTTCCGGCAGATGCTGACAAAAGGACATGTTACTGCATTTTTCAGACTGAAAGAAGAAAAATGACCTCGAAACAAGTTGAAACTGTCAGAACAAGCTTCTTCCGGCAGATGCTGACAAAAGGACATGTTACTGCATTTTTCAGACTGAAAGAAGAAAAATGACCTCGAAACAAGTTGAAACTGTCAGAACAAGCTTCTTCCGGCAGATGCTGACAAAAGAACATGTTACTGCAGATTTCAGACTGAAAGAAGAAAAATGACCTCGAAACAAGTTGAAACTGTCAGAACAAGCTTCTTCTGGCAGAGCCTGACAAAAGGACTTGTTACTGCAGTTTTCATACAGAAATCATCCAAATGACCTCAAAACAAGTTGAAACTGTCAGAACAAGCTTCTTCCGGCAGATGCTGACAAAAGGACATGTTACTGCAGTGTTCAGACTGAAATTAGTTAAATGGCCTGAAAACAAGTTGAAACTGTCAGAACAAGCTTCTTCTGGCAGAGCCTGACAAAAGGACTTGTTACTGCAGTTTTCATACAGAAATCATCCAAATGACCTCAAAACAAGTTGAAACTGTCAGAACAAGCTTCTTCTGGCAGAGCCTGACAAAAGGACTTGTTACTGCAGTTTTCATACAGAAATCATCCAAATGACCTCAAAACAAGTTGAAACTGTCAGAACAAGCTTCTTCCGGCAGATGCTGACAAAAGGACATGTTACTGCATTTTTCAGACTGAAAGAAGAAAAATGACCTCGAAACAAGTTGAAACTGTCAGAACAAGCTTCTTCCGGCAGATGCTGACAAAAGAACATGTTACTGCAGATTTCAGACTGAAAGAAGAAAAATGACCTCGAAACAAGTTGAAACTGTCAGAACAAGCTTCTTCTGGCAGAGCCTGACAAAAGGACTTGTTACTGCAGTTTTCATACAGAAATCATCCAAATGACCTCAAAACAAGTTGAAACTGTCAGAACAAGCTTCTTCCGGCAGATGCTGACAAAAGGACATGTTACTGCAGTGTTCAGACTGAAATTAGTTAAATGGCCTGAAAACAAGTTGAAACTGTCAGAACAAGCTTCTTCTGGCAGAGCCTGACAAAAGGACTTGTTACTGCAGTTTTCATACAGAAATCATCCAAATGACCTCAAAACAAGTTGAAACTGTCAGAACAAGCTTCTTCTGGCAGAGCCTGACAAAAGGACTTGTTACTGCAGTTTTCATACAGAAATCATCCAAATGACCTCAAAACAAGTTGAAACTGTCAGAACAAGCTTCTTCCGGCAGATGCTGACAAAAGGACATGTTACTGCATTTTTCAGACTGAAAGAAGAAAAATGACCTCGAAACAAGTTGAAACTGTCAGAACAAGCTTCTTCCGGCAGATGCTGACAAAAGAACATGTTACTGCAGATTTCAGACTGAAAGAAGAAAAATGACCTCGAAACAAGTTGAAACTGTCAGAACAAGCTTCTTCTGGCAGAGCCTGACAAAAGGACTTGTTACTGCAGTTTTCATACAGAAATCATCCAAATGACCTCAAAACAAGTTGAAACTGTCAGAACAAGCTTCTTCCGGCAGATGCTGACAAAAGGACATGTTACTGCAGTGTTCAGACTGAAATTAGTTAAATGGCCTGAAAACAAGTTGAAACTGTCAGAACAAGCTTCTTCTGGCAGAGCCTGACAAAAGGACTTGTTACTGCAGTTTTCATACAGAAATCATCCAAATGACCTCAAAACAAGTTGAAACTGTCAGAACAAGCTTCTTCTGGCAGAGCCTGACAAAAGGACTTGTTACTGCAGTTTTCATACAGAAATCATCCAAATGACCTCAAAACAAGTTGAAACTGTCAGAACAAGCTTCTTCCGGCAGATGCTGACAAAAGGACATGTTACTGCATTTTTCAGACTGAAAGAAGAAAAATGACCTCGAAACAAGTTGAAACTGTCAGAACAAGCTTCTTCCGGCAGATGCTGACAAAAGGACATGTTAATGCATTTTTCAGACTGAAAGAAGAAAAATGACCTCGAAACAAGTTGAAACTGTCAGAACAAGCTTCTTCTGGCAGAGCCTGACAAAAGGACTTGTTACTGCAGTTTTCATACAGAAATCATCCAAATGACCTCAAAACAAGTTGAAACTGTCAGAACAAGCTTCTTCCGGCAGATGCTGACAAAAGGACATGTTACTGCAGTGTTCAGACTGAAATTAGTTAAATGGCCTGAAAACAAGTTGAAACTGTCAGAACAAGCTTCTTCTGGCAGAGCCTGACAAAAGGACTTGTTACTGCAGTTTTCATACAGAAATCATCCAAATGACCTCAAAACAAGTTGAAACTGTCAGAACAAGCTTCTTCCGGCAGATGCTGACAAAAGGACATGTTACTGCAGTGTTCAGACTGAAATTAGTTAAATGGCCTGAAAACAAGTTGAAACTGTCAGAACAAGCTTCTTCTGGCAGAGCCTGACAAAAGGACTTGTTACTGCAGTTTTCATACAGAAATCATCCAAATGACCTCAAAACAAGTTGAAACTGTCAGAACAAGCTTCTTCCGGCAGATGCTGACAAAAGGACATGTTACTGCAGTGTTCAGACTGAAATTAGTTAAATGGCCTGAAAACAAGTTGAAACTGTCAGAACAAGCTTCTTCTGGCAGAGCCTGACAAAAGGACTTGTTACTGCAGTTTTCATACAGAAATCATCCAAATGACCTCAAAACAAGTTGAAACTGTCAGAACAAGCTTCTTCTGGCAGAGCCTGACAAAAGGACTTGTTACTGCAGTTTTCATACAGAAATCATCCAAATGACCTCAAAACAAGTTGAAACTGTCAGAACAAGCTTCTTCCGGCAGATGCTGACAAAAGGACATGTTACTGCATTTTTCAGACTGAAAGAAGAAAAATGACCTCGAAACAAGTTGAAACTGTCAGAACAAGCTTCTTCCGGCAGATGCTGACAAAAGAACATGTTACTGCAGATTTCAGACTGAAAGAAGAAAAATGACCTCGAAACAAGTTGAAACTGTCAGAACAAGCTTCTTCTGGCAGAGCCTGACTAAAGGACTTGTTACTGCAGTTTTCATACAGAAATCATCCAAATGACCTCAAAACAAGTTGAAACTGTCAGAACAAGCTTCTTCCGGCAGATGCTGACAAAAGGACATGTTACTGCAGTGTTCAGACTGAAATTAGTTAAATGGCCTGAAAACAAGTTGAAACTGTCAGAACAAGCTTCTTCTGGCAGAGCCTGACAAAAGGACTTGTTACTGCAGTTTTCATACAGAAATCATCCAAATGACCTCAAAACAAGTTGAAACTGTCAGAACAAGCTTCTTCTGGCAGAGCCTGACAAAAGGACTTGTTACTGCAGTTTTCATACAGAAATCATCCAAATGACCTCAAAACAAGTTGAAACTGTCAGAACAAGCTTCTTCCGGCAGATGCTGACAAAAGGACATGTTACTGCATTTTTCAGACTGAAAGAAGAAAAATGACCTCGAAACAAGTTGAAACTGTCAGAACAAGCTTCTTCCGGCAGATGCTGACAAAAGGACATGTTAATGCATTTTTCAGACTGAAAGAAGAAAAATGACCTCGAAACAAGTTGAAACTGTCAGAACAAGCTTCTTCTGGCAGAGCCTGACAAAAGGACTTGTTACTGCAGTTTTCATACAGAAATCATCCAAATGACCTCAAAACAAGTTGAAACTGTCAGAACAAGCTTCTTCCGGCAGATGCTGACAAAAGGACATGTTACTGCAGTGTTCAGACTGAAATTAGTTAAATGGCCTGAAAACAAGTTGAAACTGTCAGAACAAGCTTCTTCTGGCAGAGCCTGACAAAAGGACTTGTTACTGCAGTTTTCATACAGAAATCATCCAAATGACCTCAAAACAAGTTGAAACTGTCAGAACAAGCTTCTTCCGGCAGATGCTGACAAAAGGACATGTTACTGCAGTGTTCAGACTGAAATTAGTTAAATGGCCTGAAAACAAGTTGAAACTGTCAGAACAAGCTTCTTCTGGCAGAGCCTGACAAAAGGACTTGTTACTGCAGTTTTCATACAGAAATCATCCAAATGACCTCAAAACAAGTTGAAACTGTCAGAACAAGCTTCTTCCGGCAGATGCTGACAAAAGGACATGTTACTGCAGTGTTCAGACTGAAATTAGTTAAATGGCCTGAAAACAAGTTGAAACTGTCAGAACAAGCTTCTTCTGGCAGAGCCTGACAAAAGGACTTGTTACTGCAGTTTTCATACAGAAATCATCCAAATGACCTCAAAACAAGTTGAAACTGTCAGAACAAGCTTCTTCTGGCAGAGCCTGACAAAAGGACTTGTTACTGCAGTTTTCATACAGAAATCATCCAAATGACCTCAAAACAAGTTGAAACTGTCAGAACAAGCTTCTTCCGGCAGATGCTGACAAAAGGACATGTTACTGCATTTTTCAGACTGAAAGAAGAAAAATGACCTCGAAACAAGTTGAAACTGTCAGAACAAGCTTCTTCCGGCAGATGCTGACAAAAGAACATGTTACTGCAGATTTCAGACTGAAAGAAGAAAAATGACCTCGAAACAAGTTGAAACTGTCAGAACAAGCTTCTTCTGGCAGAGCCTGACAAAAGGACTTGTTACTGCAGTTTTCATACAGAAATCATCCAAATGACCTCAAAACAAGTTGAAACTGTCAGAACAAGCTTCTTCCGGCAGATGCTGACAAAAGGACATGTTACTGCAGTGTTCAGACTGAAATTAGTTAAATGGCCTGAAAACAAGTTGAAACTGTCAGAACAAGCTTCTTCTGGCAGAGCCTGACAAAAGGACTTGTTACTGCAGTTTTCATACAGAAATCATCCAAATGACCTCAAAACAAGTTGAAACTGTCAGAACAAGCTTCTTCTGGCAGAGCCTGACAAAAGGACTTGTTACTGCAGTTTTCATACAGAAATCATCCAAATGACCTCAAAACAAGTTGAAACTGTCAGAACAAGCTTCTTCCGGCAGATGCTGACAAAAGGACATGTTACTGCATTTTTCAGACTGAAAGAAGAAAAATGACCTCGAAACAAGTTGAAACTGTCAGAACAAGCTTCTTCCGGCAGATGCTGACAAAAGAACATGTTACTGCAGATTTCAGACTGAAAGAAGAAAAATGACCTCGAAACAAGTTGAAACTGTCAGAACAAGCTTCTTCTGGCAGAGCCTGACAAAAGGACTTGTTACTGCAGTTTTCATACAGAAATCATCCAAATGACCTCAAAACAAGTTGAAACTGTCAGAACAAGCTTCTTCCGGCAGATGCTGACAAAAGGACATGTTACTGCAGTGTTCAGACTGAAATTAGTTAAATGGCCTGAAAACAAGTTGAAACTGTCAGAACAAGCTTCTTCTGGCAGAGCCTGACAAAAGGACTTGTTACTGCAGTTTTCATACAGAAATCATCCAAATGACCTCAAAACAAGTTGAAACTGTCAGAACAAGCTTCTTCTGGCAGAGCCTGACAAAAGGACTTGTTACTGCAGTTTTCATACAGAAATCATCCAAATGACCTCAAAACAAGTTGAAACTGTCAGAACAAGCTTCTTCCGGCAGATGCTGACAAAAGGACATGTTACTGCATTTTTCAGACTGAAAGAAGAAAAATGACCTCGAAACAAGTTGAAACTGTCAGAACAAGCTTCTTCCGGCAGATGCTGACAAAAGAACATGTTACTGCAGATTTCAGACTGAAAGAAGAAAAATGACCTCGAAACAAGTTGAAACTGTCAGAACAAGCTTCTTCTGGCAGAGCCTGACAAAAGGACTTGTTACTGCAGTTTTCATACAGAAATCATCCAAATGACCTCAAAACAAGTTGAAACTGTCAGAACAAGCTTCTTCCGGCAGATGCTGACAAAAGGACATGTTACTGCAGTGTTCAGACTGAAATTAGTTAAATGGCCTGAAAACAAGTTGAAACTGTCAGAACAAGCTTCTTCTGGCAGAGCCTGACAAAAGGACTTGTTACTGCAGTTTTCATACAGAAATCATCCAAATGACCTCAAAACAAGTTGAAACTGTCAGAACAAGCTTCTTCTGGCAGAGCCTGACAAAAGGACTTGTTACTGCAGTTTTCATACAGAAATCATCCAAATGACCTCAAAACAAGTTGAAACTGTCAGAACAAGCTTCTTCCGGCAGATGCTGACAAAAGGACATGTTACTGCATTTTTCAGACTGAAAGAAGAAAAATGACCTCGAAACAAGTTGAAACTGTCAGAACAAGCTTCTTCCGGCAGATGCTGACAAAAGGACATGTTACTGCATTTTTCAGACTGAAAGAAGAAAAATGACCTCGAAACAAGTTGAAACTGTCAGAACAAGCTTCTTCCGGCAGATGCTGACAAAAGAACATGTTACTGCAGATTTCAGACTGAAAGAAGAAAAATGACCTCGAAACAAGTTGAAACTGTCAGAACAAGCTTCTTCTGGCAGAGCCTGACAAAAGGACTTGTTACTGCAGTTTTCATACAGAAATCATCCAAATGACCTCAAAACAAGTTGAAACTGTCAGAACAAGCTTCTTCCGGCAGATGCTGACAAAAGGACATGTTACTGCAGTGTTCAGACTGAAATTAGTTAAATGGCCTGAAAACAAGTTGAAACTGTCAGAACAAGCTTCTTCTGGCAGAGCCTGACAAAAGGACTTGTTACTGCAGTTTTCATACAGAAATCATCCAAATGACCTCAAAACAAGTTGAAACTGTCAGAACAAGCTTCTTCCGGCAGATGCTGACAAAAGGACATGTTACTGCAGTGTTCAGACTGAAATTAGTTAAATGGCCTGAAAACAAGTTGAAACTGTCAGAACAAGCTTCTTCCGGCAGATGCTGACAAAAGGACATGTTACTGCATTTTTCAGACTGAAAGAAGAAAAATGACCTCGAAACAAGTTGAAACTGTCAGAACAAGCTTCTTCCGGCAGATGCTGACAAAAGGACATGTTACTGCAGTGTTCAGACTGAAATTAGTTAAATGGCCTGAAAACAAGTTGAAACTGTCAGAACAAGCTTCTTCTGGCAGAGCCTGACAAAAGGACTTGTTACTGCAGTTTTCATACAGAAATCATCCAAATGACCTCAGAACACGTTGAAACTGTCAGAACAAGCTTCTTCCGGCAGATGCTGACAAAAAGACATGTTACTGCAGTGTTCAGACTGAAATTAGTTAAATGGCCTGAAAACAAGTTGAAACTGTCAGAACAAGCTTCTTCTGGCAGAGCCTGACAAAAGGACTTGTTACTGCAGTTTTCATACAGAAATCATCCAAATGACCTCAAAACAAGTTGAAACTGTCAGAACAAGCTTCTTCTGGCAGAGCCTGACAAAAGGACTTGTTACTGCAGTTTTCATACAGAAATCATCCAAATGACCTCAAAACAAGTTGAAACTGTCAGAACAAGCTTCTTCCGGCAGATGCTGACAAAAGGACATGTTACTGCATTTTTCAGACTGAAAGAAGAAAAATGACCTCGAAACAAGTTGAAACTGTCAGAACAAGCTTCTTCCGGCAGATGCTGACAAAAGAACATGTTACTGCAGATTTCAGACTGAAAGAAGAAAAATGACCTCGAAACAAGTTGAAACTGTCAGAACAAGCTTCTTCTGGCAGAGCCTGACAAAAGGACTTGTTACTGCAGTTTTCATACAGAAATCATCCAAATGACCTCAAAACAAGTTGAAACTGTCAGAACAAGCTTCTTCCGGCAGATGCTGACAAAAGGACATGTTACTGCAGTGTTCAGACTGAAATTAGTTAAATGGCCTGAAAACAAGTTGAAACTGTCAGAACAAGCTTCTTCTGGCAGAGCCTGACAAAAGGACTTGTTACTGCAGTTTTCATACAGAAATCATCCAAATGACCTCAAAACAAGTTGAAACTGTCAGAACAAGCTTCTTCTGGCAGAGCCTGACAAAAGGACTTGTTACTGCAGTTTTCATACAGAAATCATCCAAATGACCTCAAAACAAGTTGAAACTGTCAGAACAAGCTTCTTCCGGCAGATGCTGACAAAAGGACATGTTACTGCATTTTTCAGACTGAAAGAAGAAAAATGACCTCGAAACAAGTTGAAACTGTCAGAACAAGCTTCTTCCGGCAGATGCTGACAAAAGAACATGTTACTGCAGATTTCAGACTGAAAGAAGAAAAATGACCTCGAAACAAGTTGAAACTGTCAGAACAAGCTTCTTCTGGCAGAGCCTGACAAAAGGACTTGTTACTGCAGTTTTCATACAGAAATCATCCAAATGACCTCAAAACAAGTTGAAACTGTCAGAACAAGCTTCTTCTGGCAGAGCCTGACAAAAGGACTTGTTACTGCAGTTTTCATACAGAAATCATCCAAATGACCTCAAAACAAGTTGAAACTGTCAGAACAAGCTTCTTCCGGCAGATGCTGACAAAAGGACATGTTACTGCATTTTTCAGACTGAAAGAAGAAAAATGACCTCGAAACAAGTTGAAACTGTCAGAACAAGCTTCTTCCGGCAGATGCTGACAAAAGGACATGTTACTGCATTTTTCAGACTGAAAGAAGAAAAATGACCTCGAAACAAGTTGAAACTGTCAGAACAAGCTTCTTCCGGCAGATGCTGACAAAAGGACATGTTAATGCATTTTTCAGACTGAAAGAAGAAAAATGACCTCGAAACAAGTTGAAACTGTCAGAACAAGCTTCTTCTGGCAGAGCCTGACAAAAGGACTTGTTACTGCAGTTTTCATACAGAAATCATCCAAATGACCTCAAAACAAGTTGAAACTGTCAGAACAAGCTTCTTCCGGCAGATGCTGACAAAAGGACATGTTACTGCAGTGTTCAGACTGAAATTAGTTAAATGGCCTGAAAACAAGTTGAAACTGTCAGAACAAGCTTCTTCTGGCAGAGCCTGACAAAAGGACTTGTTACTGCAGTTTTCATACAGAAATCATCCAAATGACCTCAAAACAAGTTGAAACTGTCAGAACAAGCTTCTTCTGGCAGAGCCTGACAAAAGGACTTGTTACTGCAGTTTTCATACAGAAATCATCCAAATGACCTCAAAACAAGTTGAAACTGTCAGAACAAGCTTCTTCCGGCAGATGCTGACAAAAGGACATGTTACTGCATTTTTCAGACTGAAAGAAGAAAAATGACCTCGAAACAAGTTGAAACTGTCAGAACAAGCTTCTTCCGGCAGATGCTGACAAAAGAACATGTTACTGCAGATTTCAGACTGAAAGAAGAAAAATGACCTCGAAACAAGTTGAAACTGTCAGAACAAGCTTCTTCCGGCAGATGCTGACAAAAGGACATGTTACTGCATTTTTCAGACTGAAAGAAGAAAAATGACCTCGAAACAAGTTGAAACTGTCAGAACAAGCTTCTTCTGGCAGAGCCTGACAAAAGGACTTGTTACTGCAGTTTTCATACAGAAATCATCCAAATGACCTCAAAACAAGTTGAAACTGTCAGAACAAGCTTCTTCCGGCAGATGCTGACAAAAGGACATGTTACTGCATTTTTCAGACTGAAAGAAGAAAAATGACCTCGAAACAAGTTGAAACTGTCAGAACAAGCTTCTTCCGGCAGATGCTGACAAAAGAACATGTTACTGCAGATTTCAGACTGAAAGAAGAAAAATGACCTCGAAACAAGTTGAAACTGTCAGAACAAGCTTCTTCTGGCAGAGCCTGACAAAAGGACTTGTTACTGCAGTTTTCATACAGAAATCATCCAAATGACCTCAAAACAAGTTGAAACTGTCAGAACAAGCTTCTTCTGGCAGAGCCTGACAAAAGGACTTGTTACTGCAGTTTTCATACAGAAATCATCCAAATGACCTCAAAACAAGTTGAAACTGTCAGAACAAGCTTCTTCCGGCAGATGCTGACAAAAGGACATGTTACTGCATTTTTCAGACTGAAAGAAGAAAAATGACCTCGAAACAAGTTGAAACTGTCAGAACAAGCTTCTTCCGGCAGATGCTGACAAAAGAACATGTTACTGCAGATTTCAGACTGAAAGAAGAAAAATGACCTCGAAACAAGTTGAAACTGTCAGAACAAGCTTCTTCCGGCAGATGCTGACAAAAGGACATGTTACTGCATTTTTCAGACTGAAAGAAGAAAAATGACCTCGAAACAAGTTGAAACTGTCAGAACAAGCTTCTTCTGGCAGAGCCTGACAAAAGGACTTGTTACTGCAGTTTTCATACAGAAATCATCCAAATGACCTCAAAACAAGTTGAAACTGTCAGAACAAGCTTCTTCCGGCAGATGCTGACAAAAGGACATGTTACTGCATTTTTCAGACTGAAAGAAGAAAAATGACCTCGAAACAAGTTGAAACTGTCAGAACAAGCTTCTTCCGGCAGATGCTGACAAAAGAACATGTTACTGCAGATTTCAGACTGAAAGAAGAAAAATGACCTCGAAACAAGTTGAAACTGTCAGAACAAGCTTCTTCTGGCAGAGCCTGACAAAAGGACTTGTTACTGCAGTTTTCATACAGAAATCATCCAAATGACCTCAAAACAAGTTGAAACTGTCAGAACAAGCTTCTTCCGGCAGATGCTGACAAAAGGACATGTTACTGCAGTGTTCAGACTGAAATTAGTTAAATGGCCTGAAAACAAGTTGAAACTGTCAGAACAAGCTTCTTCTGGCAGAGCCTGACAAAAGGACTTGTTACTGCAGTTTTCATACAGAAATCATCCAAATGACCTCAAAACAAGTTGAAACTGTCAGAACAAGCTTCTTCCGGCAGATGCTGACAAAAGGACATGTTACTGCAGTGTTCAGACTGAAATTAGTTAAATGGCCTGAAAACAAGTTGAAACTGTCAGAACAAGCTTCTTCTGGCAGAGCCTGACACAAGGACTTGTTACTGCAGTTTTCATACAGAAATCATCCAAATGACCTCAAAACAAGTTGAAACTGTCAGAACAAGCTTCTTCTGGCAGAGCCTGACAAAAGGACTTGTTACTGCAGTTTTCATACAGAAATCATCCAAATGACCTCAAAACAAGTTGAAACTGTCAGAACAAGCTTCTTCCGGCAGATGCTGACAAAAGGACATGTTACTGCATTTTTCAGACTGAAAGAAGAAAAATGACCTCGAAACAAGTTGAAACTGTCAGAACAAGCTTCTTCCGGCAGATGCTGACAAAAGAACATGTTACTGCAGATTTCAGACTGAAAGAAGAAAAATGACCTCGAAACAAGTTGAAACTGTCAGAACAAGCTTCTTCCGGCAGATGCTGACAAAAGGACATGTTACTGCATTTTTCAGACTGAAAGAAGAAAAATGACCTCGAAACAAGTTGAAACTGTCAGAACAAGCTTCTTCCGGCAGATGCTGACAAAAGGACATGTTAATGCATTTTTCAGACTGAAAGAAGAAAAATGACCTCGAAACAAGTTGAAACTGTCAGAACAAGCTTCTTCTGGCAGAGCCTGACAAAAGGACTTGTTACTGCAGTTTTCATACAGAAATCATCCAAATGACCTCAAAACAAGTTGAAACTGTCAGAACAAGCTTCTTCCGGCAGATGCTGACAAAAGGACATGTTACTGCAGTGTTCAGACTGAAATTAGTTAAATGGCCTGAAAACAAGTTGAAACTGTCAGAACAAGCTTCTTCTGGCAGAGCCTGACAAAAGGACTTGTTACTGCAGTTTTCATACAGAAATCATCCAAATGACCTCAAAACAAGTTGAAACTGTCAGAACAAGCTTCTTCTGGCAGAGCCTGACAAAAGGACTTGTTACTGCAGTTTTCATACAGAAATCATCCAAATGACCTCAAAACAAGTTGAAACTGTCAGAACAAGCTTCTTCCGGCAGATGCTGACAAAAGGACATGTTACTGCATTTTTCAGACTGAAAGAAGAAAAATGACCTCGAAACAAGTTGAAACTGTCAGAACAAGCTTCTTCCGGCAGATGCTGACAAAAGAACATGTTACTGCAGATTTCAGACTGAAAGAAGAAAAATGACCTCGAAACAAGTTGAAACTGTCAGAACAAGCTTCTTCTGGCAGAGCCTGACAAAAGGACTTGTTACTGCAGTTTTCATACAGAAATCATCCAAATGACCTCAAAACAAGTTGAAACTGTCAGAACAAGCTTCTTCCGGCAGATGCTGACAAAAGGACATGTTACTGCAGTGTTCAGACTGAAATTAGTTAAATGGCCTGAAAACAAGTTGAAACTGTCAGAACAAGCTTCTTCTGGCAGAGCCTGACAAAAGGACTTGTTACTGCAGTTTTCATACAGAAATCATCCAAATGACCTCAAAACAAGTTGAAACTGTCAGAACAAGCTTCTTCCGGCAGATGCTGACAAAAGGACATGTTACTGCAGTGTTCAGACTGAAATTAGTTAAATGGCCTGAAAACAAGTTGAAACTGTCAGAACAAGCTTCTTCCGGCAGATGCTGACAAAAGGACATGTTACTGCATTTTTCAGACTGAAAGAAGAAAAATGACCTCGAAACAAGTTGAAACTGTCAGAACAAGCTTCTTCCGGCAGATGCTGACAAAAGGACATGTTACTGCAGTGTTCAGACTGAAATTAGTTAAATGGCCTGAAAACAAGTTGAAACTGTCAGAACAAGCTTCTTCTGGCAGAGCCTGACAAAAGGACTTGTTACTGCAGTTTTCATACAGAAATCATCCAAATGACCTCAGAACACGTTGAAACTGTCAGAACAAGCTTCTTCCGGCAGATGCTGACAAAAAGACATGTTACTGCAGTGTTCAGACTGAAATTAGTTAAATGGCCTGAAAACAAGTTGAAACTGTCAGAACAAGCTTCTTCTGGCAGAGCCTGACAAAAGGACTTGTTACTGCAGTTTTCATACAGAAATCATCCAAATGACCTCAAAACAAGTTGAAACTGTCAGAACAAGCTTCTTCCGGCAGATGCTGACAAAAGGACATGTTACTGCAGTGTTCAGACTGAAATTAGTTAAATGGCCTGAAAACAAGTTGAAACTGTCAGAACAAGCTTCTTCTGGCAGAGCCTGACAAAAGGACTTGTTACTGCAGTTTTCATACAGAAATCATCCAAATGACCTCAAAACAAGTTGAAACTGTCAGAACAAGCTTCTTCCGGCAGATGCTGACAAAAGGACATGTTACTGCAGTGTTCAGACTGAAATTAGTTAAATGGCCTGAAAACAAGTTGAAACTGTCAGAACAAGCTTCTTCTGGCAGAGCCTGACAAAAGGACTTGTTACTGCAGTTTTCATACAGAAATCATCCAAATGACCTCAAAACAAGTTGAAACTGTCAGAACAAGCTTCTTCTGGCAGAGCCTGACAAAAGGACTTGTTACTGCAGTTTTCATACAGAAATCATCCAAATGACCTCAAAACAAGTTGAAACTGTCAGAACAAGCTTCTTCCGGCAGATGCTGACAAAAGGACATGTTACTGCATTTTTCAGACTGAAAGAAGAAAAATGACCTCGAAACAAGTTGAAACTGTCAGAACAAGCTTCTTCCGGCAGATGCTGACAAAAGAACATGTTACTGCAGATTTCAGACTGAAAGAAGAAAAATGACCTCGAAACAAGTTGAAACTGTCAGAACAAGCTTCTTCTGGCAGAGCCTGACAAAAGGACTTGTTACTGCAGTTTTCATACAGAAATCATCCAAATGACCTCAAAACAAGTTGAAACTGTCAGAACAAGCTTCTTCCGGCAGATGCTGACAAAAGGACATGTTACTGCAGTGTTCAGACTGAAATTAGTTAAATGGCCTGAAAACAAGTTGAAACTGTCAGAACAAGCTTCTTCTGGCAGAGCCTGACAAAAGGACTTGTTACTGCAGTTTTCATACAGAAATCATCCAAATGACCTCAAAACAAGTTGAAACTGTCAGAACAAGCTTCTTCTGGCAGAGCCTGACAAAAGGACTTGTTACTGCAGTTTTCATACAGAAATCATCCAAATGACCTCAAAACAAGTTGAAACTGTCAGAACAAGCTTCTTCCGGCAGATGCTGACAAAAGGACATGTTACTGCATTTTTCAGACTGAAAGAAGAAAAATGACCTCGAAACAAGTTGAAACTGTCAGAACAAGCTTCTTCCGGCAGATGCTGACAAAAGAACATGTTACTGCAGATTTCAGACTGAAAGAAGAAAAATGACCTCGAAACAAGTTGAAACTGTCAGAACAAGCTTCTTCTGGCAGAGCCTGACAAAAGGACTTGTTACTGCAGTTTTCATACAGAAATCATCCAAATGACCTCAAAACAAGTTGAAACTGTCAGAACAAGCTTCTTCCGGCAGATGCTGACAAAAGGACATGTTACTGCAGTGTTCAGACTGAAATTAGTTAAATGGCCTGAAAACAAGTTGAAACTGTCAGAACAAGCTTCTTCTGGCAGAGCCTGACAAAAGGACTTGTTACTGCAGTTTTCATACAGAAATCATCCAAATGACCTCAAAACAAGTTGAAACTGTCAGAACAAGCTTCTTCCGGCAGATGCTGACAAAAGGACATGTTACTGCATTTTTCAGACTGAAAGAAGAAAAATGACCTCGAAACAAGTTGAAACTGTCAGAACAAGCTTCTTCCGGCAGATGCTGACAAAAGAACATGTTACTGCAGATTTCAGACTGAAAGAAGAAAAATGACCTCGAAACAAGTTGAAACTGTCAGAACAAGCTTCTTCTGGCAGAGCCTGACAAAAGGACTTGTTACTGCAGTTTTCATACAGAAATCATCCAAATGACCTCAAAACAAGTTGAAACTGTCAGAACAAGCTTCTTCCGGCAGATGCTGACAAAAGGACATGTTACTGCAGTGTTCAGACTGAAATTAGTTAAATGGCCTGAAAACAAGTTGAAACTGTCAGAACAAGCTTCTTCTGGCAGAGCCTGACAAAAGGACTTGTTACTGCAGTTTTCATACAGAAATCATCCAAATGACCTCAAAACAAGTTGAAACTGTCAGAACAAGCTTCTTCTGGCAGAGCCTGACAAAAGGACTTGTTACTGCAGTTTTCATACAGAAATCATCCAAATGACCTCAAAACAAGTTGAAACTGTCAGAACAAGCTTCTTCCGGCAGATGCTGACAAAAGGACATGTTACTGCATTTTTCAGACTGAAAGAAGAAAAATGACCTCGAAACAAGTTGAAACTGTCAGAACAAGCTTCTTCCGGCAGATGCTGACAAAAGGACATGTTACTGCATTTTTCAGACTGAAAGAAGAAAAATGACCTCGAAACAAGTTGAAACTGTCAGAACAAGCTTCTTCCGGCAGATGCTGACAAAAGAACATGTTACTGCAGATTTCAGACTGAAAGAAGAAAAATGACCTCGAAACAAGTTGAAACTGTCAGAACAAGCTTCTTCTGGCAGAGCCTGACAAAAGGACTTGTTACTGCAGTTTTCATACAGAAATCATCCAAATGACCTCAAAACAAGTTGAAACTGTCAGAACAAGCTTCTTCCGGCAGATGCTGACAAAAGGACATGTTACTGCAGTGTTCAGACTGAAATTAGTTAAATGGCCTGAAAACAAGTTGAAACTGTCAGAACAAGCTTCTTCTGGCAGAGCCTGACAAAAGGACTTGTTACTGCAGTTTTCATACAGAAATCATCCAAATGACCTCAAAACAAGTTGAAACTGTCAGAACAAGCTTCTTCCGGCAGATGCTGACAAAAGGACATGTTACTGCAGTGTTCAGACTGAAATTAGTTAAATGGCCTGAAAACAAGTTGAAACTGTCAGAACAAGCTTCTTCTGGCAGAGCCTGACAAAAGGACTTGTTACTGCAGTTTTCATACAGAAATCATCCAAATGACCTCAAAACAAGTTGAAACTGTCAGAACAAGCTTCTTCCGGCAGATGCTGACAAAAGGACATGTTACTGCAGTGTTCAGACTGAAATTAGTTAAATGGCCTGAAAACAAGTTGAAACTGTCAGAACAAGCTTCTTCTGGCAGAGCCTGACAAAAGGACTTGTTACTGCAGTTTTCATACAGAAATCATCCAAATGACCTCAAAACAAGTTGAAACTGTCAGAACAAGCTTCTTCTGGCAGAGCCTGACAAAAGGACTTGTTACTGCAGTTTTCATACAGAAATCATCCAAATGACCTCAAAACAAGTTGAAACTGTCAGAACAAGCTTCTTCCGGCAGATGCTGACAAAAGGACATGTTACTGCATTTTTCAGACTGAAAGAAGAAAAATGACCTCGAAACAAGTTGAAACTGTCAGAACAAGCTTCTTCCGGCAGATGCTGACAAAAGAACATGTTACTGCAGATTTCAGACTGAAAGAAGAAAAATGACCTCGAAACAAGTTGAAACTGTCAGAACAAGCTTCTTCTGGCAGAGCCTGACAAAAGGACTTGTTACTGCAGTTTTCATACAGAAATCATCCAAATGACCTCAAAACAAGTTGAAACTGTCAGAACAAGCTTCTTCCGGCAGATGCTGACAAAAGGACATGTTACTGCAGTGTTCAGACTGAAATTAGTTAAATGGCCTGAAAACAAGTTGAAACTGTCAGAACAAGCTTCTTCTGGCAGAGCCTGACAAAAGGACTTGTTACTGCAGTTTTCATACAGAAATCATCCAAATGACCTCAAAACAAGTTGAAACTGTCAGAACAAGCTTCTTCTGGCAGAGCCTGACAAAAGGACTTGTTACTGCAGTTTTCATACAGAAATCATCCAAATGACCTCAAAACAAGTTGAAACTGTCAGAACAAGCTTCTTCCGGCAGATGCTGACAAAAGGACATGTTACTGCATTTTTCAGACTGAAAGAAGAAAAATGACCTCGAAACAAGTTGAAACTGTCAGAACAAGCTTCTTCCGGCAGATGCTGACAAAAGAACATGTTACTGCAGATTTCAGACTGAAAGAAGAAAAATGACCTCGAAACAAGTTGAAACTGTCAGAACAAGCTTCTTCTGGCAGAGCCTGACAAAAGGACTTGTTACTGCAGTTTTCATACAGAAATCATCCAAATGACCTCAAAACAAGTTGAAACTGTCAGAACAAGCTTCTTCCGGCAGATGCTGACAAAAGGACATGTTACTGCAGTGTTCAGACTGAAATTAGTTAAATGGCCTGAAAACAAGTTGAAACTGTCAGAACAAGCTTCTTCTGGCAGAGCCTGACAAAAGGACTTGTTACTGCAGTTTTCATACAGAAATCATCCAAATGACCTCAAAACAAGTTGAAACTGTCAGAACAAGCTTCTTCTGGCAGAGCCTGACAAAAGGACTTGTTACTGCAGTTTTCATACAGAAATCATCCAAATGACCTCAAAACAAGTTGAAACTGTCAGAACAAGCTTCTTCCGGCAGATGCTGACAAAAGGACATGTTACTGCATTTTTCAGACTGAAAGAAGAAAAATGACCTCGAAACAAGTTGAAACTGTCAGAACAAGCTTCTTCCGGCAGATGCTGACAAAAGAACATGTTACTGCAGATTTCAGACTGAAAGAAGAAAAATGACCTCGAAACAAGTTGAAACTGTCAGAACAAGCTTCTTCTGGCAGAGCCTGACAAAAGGACTTGTTACTGCAGTTTTCATACAGAAATCATCCAAATGACCTCAAAACAAGTTGAAACTGTCAGAACAAGCTTCTTCCGGCAGATGCTGACAAAAGGACATGTTACTGCAGTGTTCAGACTGAAATTAGTTAAATGGCCTGAAAACAAGTTGAAACTGTCAGAACAAGCTTCTTCTGGCAGAGCCTGACAAAAGGACTTGTTACTGCAGTTTTCATACAGAAATCATCCAAATGACCTCAAAACAAGTTGAAACTGTCAGAACAAGCTTCTTCTGGCAGAGCCTGACAAAAGGACTTGTTACTGCAGTTTTCATACAGAAATCATCCAAATGACCTCAAAACAAGTTGAAACTGTCAGAACAAGCTTCTTCCGGCAGATGCTGACAAAAGGACATGTTACTGCATTTTTCAGACTGAAAGAAGAAAAATGACCTCGAAACAAGTTGAAACTGTCAGAACAAGCTTCTTCCGGCAGATGCTGACAAAAGGACATGTTACTGCATTTTTCAGACTGAAAGAAGAAAAATGACCTCGAAACAAGTTGAAACTGTCAGAACAAGCTTCTTCCGGCAGATGCTGACAAAAGAACATGTTACTGCAGATTTCAGACTGAAAGAAGAAAAATGACCTCGAAACAAGTTGAAACTGTCAGAACAAGCTTCTTCTGGCAGAGCCTGACAAAAGGACTTGTTACTGCAGTTTTCATACAGAAATCATCCAAATGACCTCAAAACAAGTTGAAACTGTCAGAACAAGCTTCTTCCGGCAGATGCTGACAAAAGGACATGTTACTGCAGTGTTCAGACTGAAATTAGTTAAATGGCCTGAAAACAAGTTGAAACTGTCAGAACAAGCTTCTTCTGGCAGAGCCTGACAAAAGGACTTGTTACTGCAGTTTTCATACAGAAATCATCCAAATGACCTCAAAACAAGTTGAAACTGTCAGAACAAGCTTCTTCCGGCAGATGCTGACAAAAGGACATGTTACTGCAGTGTTCAGACTGAAATTAGTTAAATGGCCTGAAAACAAGTTGAAACTGTCAGAACAAGCTTCTTCCGGCAGATGCTGACAAAAGGACATGTTACTGCATTTTTCAGACTGAAAGAAGAAAAATGACCTCGAAACAAGTTGAAACTGTCAGAACAAGCTTCTTCCGGCAGATGCTGACAAAAGGACATGTTACTGCAGTGTTCAGACTGAAATTAGTTAAATGGCCTGAAAACAAGTTGAAACTGTCAGAACAAGCTTCTTCTGGCAGAGCCTGACAAAAGGACTTGTTACTGCAGTTTTCATACAGAAATCATCCAAATGACCTCAGAACACGTTGAAACTGTCAGAACAAGCTTCTTCCGGCAGATGCTGACAAAAAGACATGTTACTGCAGTGTTCAGACTGAAATTAGTTAAATGGCCTGAAAACAAGTTGAAACTGTCAGAACAAGCTTCTTCTGGCAGAGCCTGACAAAAGGACTTGTTACTGCAGTTTTCATACAGAAATCATCCAAATGACCTCAAAACAAGTTGAAACTGTCAGAACAAGCTTCTTCCGGCAGATGCTGACAAAAGGACATGTTACTGCAGTGTTCAGACTGAAATTAGTTAAATGGCCTGAAAACAAGTTGAAACTGTCAGAACAAGCTTCTTCTGGCAGAGCCTGACAAAAGGACTTGTTACTGCAGTTTTCATACAGAAATCATCCAAATGACCTCAAAACAAGTTGAAACTGTCAGAACAAGCTTCTTCCGGCAGATGCTGACAAAAGGACATGTTACTGCAGTGTTCAGACTGAAATTAGTTAAATGGCCTGAAAACAAGTTGAAACTGTCAGAACAAGCTTCTTCTGGCAGAGCCTGACAAAAGGACTTGTTACTGCAGTTTTCATACAGAAATCATCCAAATGACCTCAAAACAAGTTGAAACTGTCAGAACAAGCTTCTTCTGGCAGAGCCTGACAAAAGGACTTGTTACTGCAGTTTTCATACAGAAATCATCCAAATGACCTCAAAACAAGTTGAAACTGTCAGAACAAGCTTCTTCCGGCAGATGCTGACAAAAGGACATGTTACTGCATTTTTCAGACTGAAAGAAGAAAAATGACCTCGAAACAAGTTGAAACTGTCAGAACAAGCTTCTTCCGGCAGATGCTGACAAAAGAACATGTTACTGCAGATTTCAGACTGAAAGAAGAAAAATGACCTCGAAACAAGTTGAAACTGTCAGAACAAGCTTCTTCTGGCAGAGCCTGACAAAAGGACTTGTTACTGCAGTTTTCATACAGAAATCATCCAAATGACCTCAAAACAAGTTGAAACTGTCAGAACAAGCTTCTTCCGGCAGATGCTGACAAAAGGACATGTTACTGCAGTGTTCAGACTGAAATTAGTTAAATGGCCTGAAAACAAGTTGAAACTGTCAGAACAAGCTTCTTCTGGCAGAGCCTGACAAAAGGACTTGTTACTGCAGTTTTCATACAGAAATCATCCAAATGACCTCAAAACAAGTTGAAACTGTCAGAACAAGCTTCTTCTGGCAGAGCCTGACAAAAGGACTTGTTACTGCAGTTTTCATACAGAAATCATCCAAATGACCTCAAAACAAGTTGAAACTGTCAGAACAAGCTTCTTCCGGCAGATGCTGACAAAAGGACATGTTACTGCATTTTTCAGACTGAAAGAAGAAAAATGACCTCGAAACAAGTTGAAACTGTCAGAACAAGCTTCTTCCGGCAGATGCTGACAAAAGAACATGTTACTGCAGATTTCAGACTGAAAGAAGAAAAATGACCTCGAAACAAGTTGAAACTGTCAGAACAAGCTTCTTCTGGCAGAGCCTGACAAAAGGACTTGTTACTGCAGTTTTCATACAGAAATCATCCAAATGACCTCAAAACAAGTTGAAACTGTCAGAACAAGCTTCTTCCGGCAGATGCTGACAAAAGGACATGTTACTGCAGTGTTCAGACTGAAATTAGTTAAATGGCCTGAAAACAAGTTGAAACTGTCAGAACAAGCTTCTTCTGGCAGAGCCTGACAAAAGGACTTGTTACTGCAGTTTTCATACAGAAATCATCCAAATGACCTCAAAACAAGTTGAAACTGTCAGAACAAGCTTCTTCCGGCAGATGCTGACAAAAGGACATGTTACTGCAGTGTTCAGACTGAAATTAGTTAAATGGCCTGAAAACAAGTTGAAACTGTCAGAACAAGCTTCTTCCGGCAGATGCTGACAAAAGGACATGTTACTGCATTTTTCAGACTGAAAGAAGAAAAATGACCTCGAAACAAGTTGAAACTGTCAGAACAAGCTTCTTCCGGCAGATGCTGACAAAAGGACATGTTACTGCAGTGTTCAGACTGAAATTAGTTAAATGGCCTGAAAACAAGTTGAAACTGTCAGAACAAGCTTCTTCTGGCAGAGCCTGACAAAAGGACTTGTTACTGCAGTTTTCATACAGAAATCATCCAAATGACCTCAGAACACGTTGAAACTGTCAGAACAAGCTTCTTCCGGCAGATGCTGACAAAAAGACATGTTACTGCAGTGTTCAGACTGAAATTAGTTAAATGGCCTGAAAACAAGTTGAAACTGTCAGAACAAGCTTCTTCTGGCAGAGCCTGACAAAAGGACTTGTTACTGCAGTTTTCATACAGAAATCATCCAAATGACCTCAAAACAAGTTGAAACTGTCAGAACAAGCTTCTTCTGGCAGAGCCTGACAAAAGGACTTGTTACTGCAGTTTTCATACAGAAATCATCCAAATGACCTCAAAACAAGTTGAAACTGTCAGAACAAGCTTCTTCCGGCAGATGCTGACAAAAGGACATGTTACTGCATTTTTCAGACTGAAAGAAGAAAAATGACCTCGAAACAAGTTGAAACTGTCAGAACAAGCTTCTTCCGGCAGATGCTGACAAAAGAACATGTTACTGCAGATTTCAGACTGAAAGAAGAAAAATGACCTCGAAACAAGTTGAAACTGTCAGAACAAGCTTCTTCTGGCAGAGCCTGACAAAAGGACTTGTTACTGCAGTTTTCATACAGAAATCATCCAAATGACCTCAAAACAAGTTGAAACTGTCAGAACAAGCTTCTTCCGGCAGATGCTGACAAAAGGACATGTTACTGCAGTGTTCAGACTGAAATTAGTTAAATGGCCTGAAAACAAGTTGAAACTGTCAGAACAAGCTTCTTCTGGCAGAGCCTGACAAAAGGACTTGTTACTGCAGTTTTCATACAGAAATCATCCAAATGACCTCAAAACAAGTTGAAACTGTCAGAACAAGCTTCTTCTGGCAGAGCCTGACAAAAGGACTTGTTACTGCAGTTTTCATACAGAAATCATCCAAATGACCTCAAAACAAGTTGAAACTGTCAGAACAAGCTTCTTCCGGCAGATGCTGACAAAAGGACATGTTACTGCATTTTTCAGACTGAAAGAAGAAAAATGACCTCGAAACAAGTTGAAACTGTCAGAACAAGCTTCTTCCGGCAGATGCTGACAAAAGAACATGTTACTGCAGATTTCAGACTGAAAGAAGAAAAATGACCTCGAAACAAGTTGAAACTGTCAGAACAAGCTTCTTCTGGCAGAGCCTGACAAAAGGACTTGTTACTGAAGTTTTCATACAGAAATCATCCAAATGACCTCAAAACAAGTTGAAACTGTCAGAACAAGCTTCTTCTGGCAGAGCCTGACAAAAGGACTTGTTACTGCAGTTTTCATACAGAAATCATCCAAATGACCTCAAAACAAGTTGAAACTGTCAGAACAAGCTTCTTCCGGCAGATGCTGACAAAAGGACATGTTACTGCATTTTTCAGACTGAAAGAAGAAAAATGACCTCGAAACAAGTTGAAACTGTCAGAACAAGCTTCTTCCGGCAGATGCTGACAAAAGGACATGTTACTGCATTTTTCAGACTGAAAGAAGAAAAATGACCTCGAAACAAGTTGAAACTGTCAGAACAAGCTTCTTCCGGCAGATGCTGACAAAAGGACATGTTAATGCATTTTTCAGACTGAAAGAAGAAAAATGACCTCGAAACAAGTTGAAACTGTCAGAACAAGCTTCTTCTGGCAGAGCCTGACAAAAGGACTTGTTACTGCAGTTTTCATACAGAAATCATCCAAATGACCTCAAAACAAGTTGAAACTGTCAGAACAAGCTTCTTCCGGCAGATGCTGACAAAAGGACATGTTACTGCAGTGTTCAGACTGAAATTAGTTAAATGGCCTGAAAACAAGTTGAAACTGTCAGAACAAGCTTCTTCTGGCAGAGCCTGACAAAAGGACTTGTTACTGCAGTTTTCATACAGAAATCATCCAAATGACCTCAAAACAAGTTGAAACTGTCAGAACAAGCTTCTTCTGGCAGAGCCTGACAAAAGGACTTGTTACTGCAGTTTTCATACAGAAATCATCCAAATGACCTCAAAACAAGTTGAAACTGTCAGAACAAGCTTCTTCCGGCAGATGCTGACAAAAGGACATGTTACTGCATTTTTCAGACTGAAAGAAGAAAAATGACCTCGAAACAAGTTGAAACTGTCAGAACAAGCTTCTTCCGGCAGATGCTGACAAAAGAACATGTTACTGCAGATTTCAGACTGAAAGAAGAAAAATGACCTCGAAACAAGTTGAAACTGTCAGAACAAGCTTCTTCCGGCAGATGCTGACAAAAGGACATGTTACTGCATTTTTCAGACTGAAAGAAGAAAAATGACCTCGAAACAAGTTGAAACTGTCAGAACAAGCTTCTTCTGGCAGAGCCTGACAAAAGGACTTGTTACTGCAGTTTTCATACAGAAATCATCCAAATGACCTCAAAACAAGTTGAAACTGTCAGAACAAGCTTCTTCCGGCAGATGCTGACAAAAGGACATGTTACTGCATTTTTCAGACTGAAAGAAGAAAAATGACCTCGAAACAAGTTGAAACTGTCAGAACAAGCTTCTTCCGGCAGATGCTGACAAAAGAACATGTTACTGCAGATTTCAGACTGAAAGAAGAAAAATGACCTCGAAACAAGTTGAAACTGTCAGAACAAGCTTCTTCTGGCAGAGCCTGACAAAAGGACTTGTTACTGCAGTTTTCATACAGAAATCATCCAAATGACCTCAAAACAAGTTGAAACTGTCAGAACAAGCTTCTTCTGGCAGAGCCTGACAAAAGGACTTGTTACTGCAGTTTTCATACAGAAATCATCCAAATGACCTCAAAACAAGTTGAAACTGTCAGAACAAGCTTCTTCCGGCAGATGCTGACAAAAGGACATGTTACTGCATTTTTCAGACTGAAAGAAGAAAAATGACCTCGAAACAAGTTGAAACTGTCAGAACAAGCTTCTTCCGGCAGATGCTGACAAAAGAACATGTTACTGCAGATTTCAGACTGAAAGAAGAAAAATGACCTCGAAACAAGTTGAAACTGTCAGAACAAGCTTCTTCCGGCAGATGCTGACAAAAGGACATGTTACTGCATTTTTCAGACTGAAAGAAGAAAAATGACCTCGAAACAAGTTGAAACTGTCAGAACAAGCTTCTTCTGGCAGAGCCTGACAAAAGGACTTGTTACTGCAGTTTTCATACAGAAATCATCCAAATGACCTCAAAACAAGTTGAAACTGTCAGAACAAGCTTCTTCCGGCAGATGCTGACAAAAGGACATGTTACTGCATTTTTCAGACTGAAAGAAGAAAAATGACCTCGAAACAAGTTGAAACTGTCAGAACAAGCTTCTTCCGGCAGATGCTGACAAAAGAACATGTTACTGCAGATTTCAGACTGAAAGAAGAAAAATGACCTCGAAACAAGTTGAAACTGTCAGAACAAGCTTCTTCTGGCAGAGCCTGACAAAAGGACTTGTTACTGCAGTTTTCATACAGAAATCATCCAAATGACCTCAAAACAAGTTGAAACTGTCAGAACAAGCTTCTTCCGGCAGATGCTGACAAAAGGACATGTTACTGCAGTGTTCAGACTGAAATTAGTTAAATGGCCTGAAAACAAGTTGAAACTGTCAGAACAAGCTTCTTCTGGCAGAGCCTGACAAAAGGACTTGTTACTGCAGTTTTCATACAGAAATCATCCAAATGACCTCAAAACAAGTTGAAACTGTCAGAACAAGCTTCTTCCGGCAGATGCTGACAAAAGGACATGTTACTGCAGTGTTCAGACTGAAATTAGTTAAATGGCCTGAAAACAAGTTGAAACTGTCAGAACAAGCTTCTTCTGGCAGAGCCTGACACAAGGACTTGTTACTGCAGTTTTCATACAGAAATCATCCAAATGACCTCAAAACAAGTTGAAACTGTCAGAACAAGCTTCTTCTGGCAGAGCCTGACAAAAGGACTTGTTACTGCAGTTTTCATACAGAAATCATCCAAATGACCTCAAAACAAGTTGAAACTGTCAGAACAAGCTTCTTCCGGCAGATGCTGACAAAAGGACATGTTACTGCATTTTTCAGACTGAAAGAAGAAAAATGACCTCGAAACAAGTTGAAACTGTCAGAACAAGCTTCTTCCGGCAGATGCTGACAAAAGAACATGTTACTGCAGATTTCAGACTGAAAGAAGAAAAATGACCTCGAAACAAGTTGAAACTGTCAGAACAAGCTTCTTCCGGCAGATGCTGACAAAAGGACATGTTACTGCATTTTTCAGACTGAAAGAAGAAAAATGACCTCGAAACAAGTTGAAACTGTCAGAACAAGCTTCTTCCGGCAGATGCTGACAAAAGGACATGTTAATGCATTTTTCAGACTGAAAGAAGAAAAATGACCTCGAAACAAGTTGAAACTGTCAGAACAAGCTTCTTCTGGCAGAGCCTGACAAAAGGACTTGTTACTGCAGTTTTCATACAGAAATCATCCAAATGACCTCAAAACAAGTTGAAACTGTCAGAACAAGCTTCTTCCGGCAGATGCTGACAAAAGGACATGTTACTGCAGTGTTCAGACTGAAATTAGTTAAATGGCCTGAAAACAAGTTGAAACTGTCAGAACAAGCTTCTTCTGGCAGAGCCTGACAAAAGGACTTGTTACTGCAGTTTTCATACAGAAATCATCCAAATGACCTCAAAACAAGTTGAAACTGTCAGAACAAGCTTCTTCTGGCAGAGCCTGACAAAAGGACTTGTTACTGCAGTTTTCATACAGAAATCATCCAAATGACCTCAAAACAAGTTGAAACTGTCAGAACAAGCTTCTTCCGGCAGATGCTGACAAAAGGACATGTTACTGCATTTTTCAGACTGAAAGAAGAAAAATGACCTCGAAACAAGTTGAAACTGTCAGAACAAGCTTCTTCCGGCAGATGCTGACAAAAGAACATGTTACTGCAGATTTCAGACTGAAAGAAGAAAAATGACCTCGAAACAAGTTGAAACTGTCAGAACAAGCTTCTTCTGGCAGAGCCTGACAAAAGGACTTGTTACTGCAGTTTTCATACAGAAATCATCCAAATGACCTCAAAACAAGTTGAAACTGTCAGAACAAGCTTCCTCCGGCAGATGCTGACAAAAGGACATGTTACTGCAGTGTTCAGACTGAAATTAGTTAAATGGCCTGAAAACAAGTTGAAACTGTCAGAACAAGCTTCTTCTGGCAGAGCCTGACAAAAGGACTTGTTACTGCAGTTTTCATACAGAAATCATCCAAATGACCTCAAAACAAGTTGAAACTGTCAGAACAAGCTTCTTCCGGCAGATGCTGACAAAAGGACATGTTACTGCAGTGTTCAGACTGAAATTAGTTAAATGGCCTGAAAACAAGTTGAAACTGTCAGAACAAGCTTCTTCCGGCAGATGCTGACAAAAGGACATGTTACTGCATTTTTCAGACTGAAAGAAGAAAAATGACCTCGAAACAAGTTGAAACTGTCAGAACAAGCTTCTTCCGGCAGATGCTGACAAAAGGACATGTTACTGCAGTGTTCAGACTGAAATTAGTTAAATGGCCTGAAAACAAGTTGAAACTGTCAGAACAAGCTTCTTCTGGCAGAGCCTGACAAAAGGACTTGTTACTGCAGTTTTCATACAGAAATCATCCAAATGACCTCAGAACACGTTGAAACTGTCAGAACAAGCTTCTTCCGGCAGATGCTGACAAAAAGACATGTTACTGCAGTGTTCAGACTGAAATTAGTTAAATGGCCTGAAAACAAGTTGAAACTGTCAGAACAAGCTTCTTCTGGCAGAGCCTGACAAAAGGACTTGTTACTGCAGTTTTCATACAGAAATCATCCAAATGACCTCAAAACAAGTTGAAACTGTCAGAACAAGCTTCTTCCGGCAGATGCTGACAAAAGGACATGTTACTGCAGTGTTCAGACTGAAATTAGTTAAATGACCTCAGAACACGTTGAAACTGTCAGAACAAGCTTCTTCCGGCAGATGCTGACAAAAGGACATGTTAATGCATTTTTCAGACTGAAAGAAGAAAAATGACCTCGAAACAAGTTGAAACTGTCAGAACAAGCTTCTTCTGGCAGAGCCTGACAAAAGGACTTGTTACTGCAGTTTTCATACAGAAATCATCCAAATGACCTCAAAACAAGTTGAAACTGTCAGAACAAGCTTCTTCCGGCAGATGCTGACAAAAGGACATGTTACTGCAGTTTTCATACAGAAATCATCCAAATGACCTCAAAACAAGTTGAAACTGTCAGAACAAGCTTCTTCCGGCAGATGCTGACAAAAGGACATGTTACTGCAGTGTTCAGACTGAAATTAGTTAAATGGCCTGAAAACAAGTTGAAACTGTCAGAACAAGCTTCTTCTGGCAGAGCCTGACAAAAGGACTTGTTACTGCAGTTTTCATACAGAAATCATCCAAATGACCTCAAAACAAGTTGAAACTGTCAGAACAAGCTTCTTCTGGCAGAGCCTGACAAAAGGACTTGTTACTGCAGTTTTCATACAGAAATCATCCAAATGACCTCAAAACAAGTTGAAACTGTCAGAACAAGCTTCTTCCGGCAGATGCTGACAAAAGGACATGTTACTGCATTTTTCAGACTGAAAGAAGAAAAATGACCTCGAAACAAGTTGAAACTGTCAGAACAAGCTTCTTCCGGCAGATGCTGACAAAAGAACATGTTACTGCAGATTTCAGACTGAAAGAAGAAAAATGACCTCGAAACAAGTTGAAACTGTCAGAACAAGCTTCTTCTGGCAGAGCCTGACAAAAGGACTTGTTACTGCAGTTTTCATACAGAAATCATCCAAATGACCTCAAAACAAGTTGAAACTGTCAGAACAAGCTTCTTCCGGCAGATGCTGACAAAAGGACATGTTACTGCAGTGTTCAGACTGAAATTAGTTAAATGGCCTGAAAACAAGTTGAAACTGTCAGAACAAGCTTCTTCTGGCAGAGCCTGACAAAAGGACTTGTTACTGCAGTTTTCATACAGAAATCATCCAAATGACCTCAAAACAAGTTGAAACTGTCAGAACAAGCTTCTTCCGGCAGATGCTGACAAAAGGACATGTTACTGCAGTGTTCAGACTGAAATTAGTTAAATGGCCTGAAAACAAGTTGAAACTGTCAGAACAAGCTTCTTCCGGCAGATGCTGACAAAAGGACATGTTACTGCATTTTTCAGACTGAAAGAAGAAAAATGACCTCGAAACAAGTTGAAACTGTCAGAACAAGCTTCTTCCGGCAGATGCTGACAAAAGGACATGTTACTGCAGTGTTCAGACTGAAATTAGTTAAATGGCCTGAAAACAAGTTGAAACTGTCAGAACAAGCTTCTTCTGGCAGAGCCTGACAAAAGGACTTGTTACTGCAGTTTTCATACAGAAATCATCCAAATGACCTCAGAACACGTTGAAACTGTCAGAACAAGCTTCTTCCGGCAGATGCTGACAAAAAGACATGTTACTGCAGTGTTCAGACTGAAATTAGTTAAATGGCCTGAAAACAAGTTGAAACTGTCAGAACAAGCTTCTTCTGGCAGAGCCTGACAAAAGGACTTGTTACTGCAGTTTTCATACAGAAATCATCCAAATGACCTCAAAACAAGTTGAAACTGTCAGAACAAGCTTCTTCCGGCAGATGCTGACAAAAGGACATGTTACTGCAGTGTTCAGACTGAAATTAGTTAAATGGCCTGAAAACAAGTTGAAACTGTCAGAACAAGCTTCTTCCGGCAGATGCTGACAAAAGGACATGTTACTGCATTTTTCAGACTGAAAGAAGAAAAATGACCTCGAAACAAGTTGAAACTGTCAGAACAAGCTTCTTCCGGCAGATGCTGACAAAAGGACATGTTACTGCAGTGTTCAGACTGAAATTAGTTAAATGGCCTGAAAACAAGTTGAAACTGTCAGAACAAGCTTCTTCTGGCAGAGCCTGACAAAAGGACTTGTTACTGCAGTTTTCATACAGAAATCATCCAAATGACCTCAGAACACGTTGAAACTGTCAGAACAAGCTTCTTCCGGCAGATGCTGACAAAAAGACATGTTACTGCAGTGTTCAGACAGAAATCATCCAAATGACCTCAAAACAAGTTGAAACTGTCAGAACAAGCTTCTTCCGGCAGATGCTGACAAAAGGACATGTTACTGCATTTTTCAGACTGAAAGAAGAAAAATGACCTCGAAACAAGTTGAAACTGTCAGAACAAGCTTCTTCCGGCAGATGCTGACAAAAGGACATGTTACTGCATTTTTCAGACTGAAAGAAGAAAAATGACCTCGAAACAAGTTGAAACTGTCAGAACAAGCTTCTTCCGGCAGATGCTGACAAAAGAACATGTTACTGCAGATTTCAGACTGAAAGAAGAAAAATGACCTCGAAACAAGTTGAAACTGTCAGAACAAGCTTCTTCTGGCAGAGCCTGACAAAAGGACTTGTTACTGCAGTTTTCATACAGAAATCATCCAAATGACCTCAAAACAAGTTGAAACTGTCAGAACAAGCTTCTTCCGGCAGATGCTGACAAAAGGACATGTTACTGCAGTGTTCAGACTGAAATTAGTTAAATGGCCTGAAAACAAGTTGAAACTGTCAGAACAAGCTTCTTCTGGCAGAGCCTGACAAAAGGACTTGTTACTGCAGTTTTCATACAGAAATCATCCAAATGACCTCAAAACAAGTTGAAACTGTCAGAACAAGCTTCTTCCGGCAGATGCTGACAAAAGGACATGTTACTGCAGTGTTCAGACTGAAATTAGTTAAATGGCCTGAAAACAAGTTGAAACTGTCAGAACAAGCTTCTTCCGGCAGATGCTGACAAAAGGACATGTTACTGCATTTTTCAGACTGAAAGAAGAAAAATGACCTCGAAACAAGTTGAAACTGTCAGAACAAGCTTCTTCCGGCAGATGCTGACAAAAGGACATGTTACTGCAGTGTTCAGACTGAAATTAGTTAAATGGCCTGAAAACAAGTTGAAACTGTCAGAACAAGCTTCTTCTGGCAGAGCCTGACAAAAGGACTTGTTACTGCAGTTTTCATACAGAAATCATCCAAATGACCTCAGAACACGTTGAAACTGTCAGAACAAGCTTCTTCCGGCAGATGCTGACAAAAAGACATGTTACTGCAGTGTTCAGACTGAAATTAGTTAAATGGCCTGAAAACAAGTTGAAACTGTCAGAACAAGCTTCTTCTGGCAGAGCCTGACAAAAGGACTTGTTACTGCAGTTTTCATACAGAAATCATCCAAATGACCTCAAAACAAGTTGAAACTGTCAGAACAAGCTTCTTCTGGCAGAGCCTGACAAAAGGACTTGTTACTGCAGTTTTCATACAGAAATCATCCAAATGACCTCAAAACAAGTTGAAACTGTCAGAACAAGCTTCTTCCGGCAGATGCTGACAAAAGGACATGTTACTGCATTTTTCAGACTGAAAGAAGAAAAATGACCTCGAAACAAGTTGAAACTGTCAGAACAAGCTTCTTCCGGCAGATGCTGACAAAAGAACATGTTACTGCAGATTTCAGACTGAAAGAAGAAAAATGACCTCGAAACAAGTTGAAACTGTCAGAACAAGCTTCTTCTGGCAGAGCCTGACAAAAGGACTTGTTACTGCAGTTTTCATACAGAAATCATCCAAATGACCTCAAAACAAGTTGAAACTGTCAGAACAAGCTTCTTCCGGCAGATGCTGACAAAAGGACATGTTACTGCAGTGTTCAGACTGAAATTAGTTAAATGGCCTGAAAACAAGTTGAAACTGTCAGAACAAGCTTCTTCTGGCAGAGCCTGACAAAAGGACTTGTTACTGCAGTTTTCATACAGAAATCATCCAAATGACCTCAAAACAAGTTGAAACTGTCAGAACAAGCTTCTTCTGGCAGAGCCTGACAAAAGGACTTGTTACTGCAGTTTTCATACAGAAATCATCCAAATGACCTCAAAACAAGTTGAAACTGTCAGAACAAGCTTCTTCCGGCAGATGCTGACAAAAGGACATGTTACTGCATTTTTCAGACTGAAAGAAGAAAAATGACCTCGAAACAAGTTGAAACTGTCAGAACAAGCTTCTTCCGGCAGATGCTGACAAAAGAACATGTTACTGCAGATTTCAGACTGAAAGAAGAAAAATGACCTCGAAACAAGTTGAAACTGTCAGAACAAGCTTCTTCTGGCAGAGCCTGACAAAAGGACTTGTTACTGCAGTTTTCATACAGAAATCATCCAAATGACCTCAAAACAAGTTGAAACTGTCAGAACAAGCTTCTTCTGGCAGAGCCTGACAAAAGGACTTGTTACTGCAGTTTTCATACAGAAATCATCCAAATGACCTCAAAACAAGTTGAAACTGTCAGAACAAGCTTCTTCCGGCAGATGCTGACAAAAGGACATGTTACTGCATTTTTCAGACTGAAAGAAGAAAAATGACCTCGAAACAAGTTGAAACTGTCAGAACAAGCTTCTTCCGGCAGATGCTGACAAAAGGACATGTTACTGCATTTTTCAGACTGAAAGAAGAAAAATGACCTCGAAACAAGTTGAAACTGTCAGAACAAGCTTCTTCCGGCAGATGCTGACAAAAGGACATGTTAATGCATTTTTCAGACTGAAAGAAGAAAAATGACCTCGAAACAAGTTGAAACTGTCAGAACAAGCTTCTTCTGGCAGAGCCTGACAAAAGGACTTGTTACTGCAGTTTTCATACAGAAATCATCCAAATGACCTCAAAACAAGTTGAAACTGTCAGAACAAGCTTCTTCCGGCAGATGCTGACAAAAGGACATGTTACTGCAGTGTTCAGACTGAAATTAGTTAAATGGCCTGAAAACAAGTTGAAACTGTCAGAACAAGCTTCTTCTGGCAGAGCCTGACAAAAGGACTTGTTACTGCAGTTTTCATACAGAAATCATCCAAATGACCTCAAAACAAGTTGAAACTGTCAGAACAAGCTTCTTCTGGCAGAGCCTGACAAAAGGACTTGTTACTGCAGTTTTCATACAGAAATCATCCAAATGACCTCAAAACAAGTTGAAACTGTCAGAACAAGCTTCTTCCGGCAGATGCTGACAAAAGGACATGTTACTGCATTTTTCAGACTGAAAGAAGAAAAATGACCTCGAAACAAGTTGAAACTGTCAGAACAAGCTTCTTCCGGCAGATGCTGACAAAAGAACATGTTACTGCAGATTTCAGACTGAAAGAAGAAAAATGACCTCGAAACAAGTTGAAACTGTCAGAACAAGCTTCTTCCGGCAGATGCTGACAAAAGGACATGTTACTGCATTTTTCAGACTGAAAGAAGAAAAATGACCTCGAAACAAGTTGAAACTGTCAGAACAAGCTTCTTCTGGCAGAGCCTGACAAAAGGACTTGTTACTGCAGTTTTCATACAGAAATCATCCAAATGACCTCAAAACAAGTTGAAACTGTCAGAACAAGCTTCTTCCGGCAGATGCTGACAAAAGGACATGTTACTGCATTTTTCAGACTGAAAGAAGAAAAATGACCTCGAAACAAGTTGAAACTGTCAGAACAAGCTTCTTCCGGCAGATGCTGACAAAAGAACATGTTACTGCAGATTTCAGACTGAAAGAAGAAAAATGACCTCGAAACAAGTTGAAACTGTCAGAACAAGCTTCTTCTGGCAGAGCCTGACAAAAGGACTTGTTACTGCAGTTTTCATACAGAAATCATCCAAATGACCTCAAAACAAGTTGAAACTGTCAGAACAAGCTTCTTCTGGCAGAGCCTGACAAAAGGACTTGTTACTGCAGTTTTCATACAGAAATCATCCAAATGACCTCAAAACAAGTTGAAACTGTCAGAACAAGCTTCTTCCGGCAGATGCTGACAAAAGGACATGTTACTGCATTTTTCAGACTGAAAGAAGAAAAATGACCTCGAAACAAGTTGAAACTGTCAGAACAAGCTTCTTCCGGCAGATGCTGACAAAAGAACATGTTACTGCAGATTTCAGACTGAAAGAAGAAAAATGACCTCGAAACAAGTTGAAACTGTCAGAACAAGCTTCTTCCGGCAGATGCTGACAAAAGGACATGTTACTGCATTTTTCAGACTGAAAGAAGAAAAATGACCTCGAAACAAGTTGAAACTGTCAGAACAAGCTTCTTCTGGCAGAGCCTGACAAAAGGACTTGTTACTGCAGTTTTCATACAGAAATCATCCAAATGACCTCAAAACAAGTTGAAACTGTCAGAACAAGCTTCTTCCGGCAGATGCTGACAAAAGGACATGTTACTGCATTTTTCAGACTGAAAGAAGAAAAATGACCTCGAAACAAGTTGAAACTGTCAGAACAAGCTTCTTCCGGCAGATGCTGACAAAAGAACATGTTACTGCAGATTTCAGACTGAAAGAAGAAAAATGACCTCGAAACAAGTTGAAACTGTCAGAACAAGCTTCTTCTGGCAGAGCCTGACAAAAGGACTTGTTACTGCAGTTTTCATACAGAAATCATCCAAATGACCTCAAAACAAGTTGAAACTGTCAGAACAAGCTTCTTCCGGCAGATGCTGACAAAAGGACATGTTACTGCAGTGTTCAGACTGAAATTAGTTAAATGGCCTGAAAACAAGTTGAAACTGTCAGAACAAGCTTCTTCTGGCAGAGCCTGACAAAAGGACTTGTTACTGCAGTTTTCATACAGAAATCATCCAAATGACCTCAAAACAAGTTGAAACTGTCAGAACAAGCTTCTTCCGGCAGATGCTGACAAAAGGACATGTTACTGCAGTGTTCAGACTGAAATTAGTTAAATGGCCTGAAAACAAGTTGAAACTGTCAGAACAAGCTTCTTCTGGCAGAGCCTGACACAAGGACTTGTTACTGCAGTTTTCATACAGAAATCATCCAAATGACCTCAAAACAAGTTGAAACTGTCAGAACAAGCTTCTTCTGGCAGAGCCTGACAAAAGGACTTGTTACTGCAGTTTTCATACAGAAATCATCCAAATGACCTCAAAACAAGTTGAAACTGTCAGAACAAGCTTCTTCCGGCAGATGCTGACAAAAGGACATGTTACTGCATTTTTCAGACTGAAAGAAGAAAAATGACCTCGAAACAAGTTGAAACTGTCAGAACAAGCTTCTTCCGGCAGATGCTGACAAAAGAACATGTTACTGCAGATTTCAGACTGAAAGAAGAAAAATGACCTCGAAACAAGTTGAAACTGTCAGAACAAGCTTCTTCCGGCAGATGCTGACAAAAGGACATGTTACTGCATTTTTCAGACTGAAAGAAGAAAAATGACCTCGAAACAAGTTGAAACTGTCAGAACAAGCTTCTTCCGGCAGATGCTGACAAAAGGACATGTTAATGCATTTTTCAGACTGAAAGAAGAAAAATGACCTCGAAACAAGTTGAAACTGTCAGAACAAGCTTCTTCTGGCAGAGCCTGACAAAAGGACTTGTTACTGCAGTTTTCATACAGAAATCATCCAAATGACCTCAAAACAAGTTGAAACTGTCAGAACAAGCTTCTTCCGGCAGATGCTGACAAAAGGACATGTTACTGCAGTGTTCAGACTGAAATTAGTTAAATGGCCTGAAAACAAGTTGAAACTGTCAGAACAAGCTTCTTCTGGCAGAGCCTGACAAAAGGACTTGTTACTGCAGTTTTCATACAGAAATCATCCAAATGACCTCAAAACAAGTTGAAACTGTCAGAACAAGCTTCTTCTGGCAGAGCCTGACAAAAGGACTTGTTACTGCAGTTTTCATACAGAAATCATCCAAATGACCTCAAAACAAGTTGAAACTGTCAGAACAAGCTTCTTCCGGCAGATGCTGACAAAAGGACATGTTACTGCATTTTTCAGACTGAAAGAAGAAAAATGACCTCGAAACAAGTTGAAACTGTCAGAACAAGCTTCTTCCGGCAGATGCTGACAAAAGAACATGTTACTGCAGATTTCAGACTGAAAGAAGAAAAATGACCTCGAAACAAGTTGAAACTGTCAGAACAAGCTTCTTCTGGCAGAGCCTGACAAAAGGACTTGTTACTGCAGTTTTCATACAGAAATCATCCAAATGACCTCAAAACAAGTTGAAACTGTCAGAACAAGCTTCTTCTGGCAGAGCCTGACAAAAGGACTTGTTACTGCAGTTTTCATACAGAAATCATCCAAATGACCTCAAAACAAGTTGAAACTGTCAGAACAAGCTTCTTCCGGCAGATGCTGACAAAAGGACATGTTACTGCATTTTTCAGACTGAAAGAAGAAAAATGACCTCGAAACAAGTTGAAACTGTCAGAACAAGCTTCTTCCGGCAGATGCTGACAAAAGGACATGTTACTGCATTTTTCAGACTGAAAGAAGAAAAATGACCTCGAAACAAGTTGAAACTGTCAGAACAAGCTTCTTCCGGCAGATGCTGACAAAAGGACATGTTAATGCATTTTTCAGACTGAAAGAAGAAAAATGACCTCGAAACAAGTTGAAACTGTCAGAACAAGCTTCTTCTGGCAGAGCCTGACAAAAGGACTTGTTACTGCAGTTTTCATACAGAAATCATCCAAATGACCTCAAAACAAGTTGAAACTGTCAGAACAAGCTTCTTCCGGCAGATGCTGACAAAAGGACATGTTACTGCAGTGTTCAGACTGAAATTAGTTAAATGGCCTGAAAACAAGTTGAAACTGTCAGAACAAGCTTCTTCTGGCAGAGCCTGACAAAAGGACTTGTTACTGCAGTTTTCATACAGAAATCATCCAAATGACCTCAAAACAAGTTGAAACTGTCAGAACAAGCTTCTTCTGGCAGAGCCTGACAAAAGGACTTGTTACTGCAGTTTTCATACAGAAATCATCCAAATGACCTCAAAACAAGTTGAAACTGTCAGAACAAGCTTCTTCCGGCAGATGCTGACAAAAGGACATGTTACTGCATTTTTCAGACTGAAAGAAGAAAAATGACCTCGAAACAAGTTGAAACTGTCAGAACAAGCTTCTTCCGGCAGATGCTGACAAAAGAACATGTTACTGCAGATTTCAGACTGAAAGAAGAAAAATGACCTCGAAACAAGTTGAAACTGTCAGAACAAGCTTCTTCCGGCAGATGCTGACAAAAGGACATGTTACTGCATTTTTCAGACTGAAAGAAGAAAAATGACCTCGAAACAAGTTGAAACTGTCAGAACAAGCTTCTTCTGGCAGAGCCTGACAAAAGGACTTGTTACTGCAGTTTTCATACAGAAATCATCCAAATGACCTCAAAACAAGTTGAAACTGTCAGAACAAGCTTCTTCCGGCAGATGCTGACAAAAGGACATGTTACTGCATTTTTCAGACTGAAAGAAGAAAAATGACCTCGAAACAAGTTGAAACTGTCAGAACAAGCTTCTTCCGGCAGATGCTGACAAAAGAACATGTTACTGCAGATTTCAGACTGAAAGAAGAAAAATGACCTCGAAACAAGTTGAAACTGTCAGAACAAGCTTCTTCTGGCAGAGCCTGACAAAAGGACTTGTTACTGCAGTTTTCATACAGAAATCATCCAAATGACCTCAAAACAAGTTGAAACTGTCAGAACAAGCTTCTTCTGGCAGAGCCTGACAAAAGGACTTGTTACTGCAGTTTTCATACAGAAATCATCCAAATGACCTCAAAACAAGTTGAAACTGTCAGAACAAGCTTCTTCCGGCAGATGCTGACAAAAGGACATGTTACTGCATTTTTCAGACTGAAAGAAGAAAAATGACCTCGAAACAAGTTGAAACTGTCAGAACAAGCTTCTTCCGGCAGATGCTGACAAAAGAACATGTTACTGCAGATTTCAGACTGAAAGAAGAAAAATGACCTCGAAACAAGTTGAAACTGTCAGAACAAGCTTCTTCCGGCAGATGCTGACAAAAGGACATGTTACTGCATTTTTCAGACTGAAAGAAGAAAAATGACCTCGAAACAAGTTGAAACTGTCAGAACAAGCTTCTTCTGGCAGAGCCTGACAAAAGGACTTGTTACTGCAGTTTTCATACAGAAATCATCCAAATGACCTCAAAACAAGTTGAAACTGTCAGAACAAGCTTCTTCCGGCAGATGCTGACAAAAGGACATGTTACTGCATTTTTCAGACTGAAAGAAGAAAAATGACCTCGAAACAAGTTGAAACTGTCAGAACAAGCTTCTTCCGGCAGATGCTGACAAAAGAACATGTTACTGCAGATTTCAGACTGAAAGAAGAAAAATGACCTCGAAACAAGTTGAAACTGTCAGAACAAGCTTCTTCTGGCAGAGCCTGACAAAAGGACTTGTTACTGCAGTTTTCATACAGAAATCATCCAAATGACCTCAAAACAAGTTGAAACTGTCAGAACAAGCTTCTTCCGGCAGATGCTGACAAAAGGACATGTTACTGCAGTGTTCAGACTGAAATTAGTTAAATGGCCTGAAAACAAGTTGAAACTGTCAGAACAAGCTTCTTCTGGCAGAGCCTGACAAAAGGACTTGTTACTGCAGTTTTCATACAGAAATCATCCAAATGACCTCAAAACAAGTTGAAACTGTCAGAACAAGCTTCTTCCGGCAGATGCTGACAAAAGGACATGTTACTGCAGTGTTCAGACTGAAATTAGTTAAATGGCCTGAAAACAAGTTGAAACTGTCAGAACAAGCTTCTTCTGGCAGAGCCTGACACAAGGACTTGTTACTGCAGTTTTCATACAGAAATCATCCAAATGACCTCAAAACAAGTTGAAACTGTCAGAACAAGCTTCTTCTGGCAGAGCCTGACAAAAGGACTTGTTACTGCAGTTTTCATACAGAAATCATCCAAATGACCTCAAAACAAGTTGAAACTGTCAGAACAAGCTTCTTCCGGCAGATGCTGACAAAAGGACATGTTACTGCATTTTTCAGACTGAAAGAAGAAAAATGACCTCGAAACAAGTTGAAACTGTCAGAACAAGCTTCTTCCGGCAGATGCTGACAAAAGAACATGTTACTGCAGATTTCAGACTGAAAGAAGAAAAATGACCTCGAAACAAGTTGAAACTGTCAGAACAAGCTTCTTCCGGCAGATGCTGACAAAAGGACATGTTACTGCATTTTTCAGACTGAAAGAAGAAAAATGACCTCGAAACAAGTTGAAACTGTCAGAACAAGCTTCTTCCGGCAGATGCTGACAAAAGGACATGTTAATGCATTTTTCAGACTGAAAGAAGAAAAATGACCTCGAAACAAGTTGAAACTGTCAGAACAAGCTTCTTCTGGCAGAGCCTGACAAAAGGACTTGTTACTGCAGTTTTCATACAGAAATCATCCAAATGACCTCAAAACAAGTTGAAACTGTCAGAACAAGCTTCTTCCGGCAGATGCTGACAAAAGGACATGTTACTGCAGTGTTCAGACTGAAATTAGTTAAATGGCCTGAAAACAAGTTGAAACTGTCAGAACAAGCTTCTTCTGGCAGAGCCTGACAAAAGGACTTGTTACTGCAGTTTTCATACAGAAATCATCCAAATGACCTCAAAACAAGTTGAAACTGTCAGAACAAGCTTCTTCTGGCAGAGCCTGACAAAAGGACTTGTTACTGCAGTTTTCATACAGAAATCATCCAAATGACCTCAAAACAAGTTGAAACTGTCAGAACAAGCTTCTTCCGGCAGATGCTGACAAAAGGACATGTTACTGCAGTGTTCAGACTGAAATTAGTTAAATGGCCTGAAAACAAGTTGAAACTGTCAGAACAAGCTTCTTCTGGCAGAGCCTGACAAAAGGACTTGTTACTGCAGTTTTCATACAGAAATCATCCAAATGACCTCAAAACAAGTTGAAACTGTCAGAACAAGCTTCTTCTGGCAGAGCCTGACAAAAGGACTTGTTACTGCAGTTTTCATACAGAAATCATCCAAATGACCTCAAAACAAGTTGAAACTGTCAGAACAAGCTTCTTCCGGCAGATGCTGACAAAAGGACATGTTACTGCATTTTTCAGACTGAAAGAAGAAAAATGACCTCGAAACAAGTTGAAACTGTCAGAACAAGCTTCTTCCGGCAGATGCTGACAAAAGAACATGTTACTGCAGATTTCAGACTGAAAGAAGAAAAATGACCTCGAAACAAGTTGAAACTGTCAGAACAAGCTTCTTCTGGCAGAGCCTGACAAAAGGACTTGTTACTGCAGTTTTCATACAGAAATCATCCAAATGACCTCAAAACAAGTTGAAACTGTCAGAACAAGCTTCCTCCGGCAGATGCTGACAAAAGGACATGTTACTGCAGTGTTCAGACTGAAATTAGTTAAATGGCCTGAAAACAAGTTGAAACTGTCAGAACAAGCTTCTTCTGGCAGAGCCTGACAAAAGGACTTGTTACTGCAGTTTTCATACAGAAATCATCCAAATGACCTCAAAACAAGTTGAAACTGTCAGAACAAGCTTCTTCCGGCAGATGCTGACAAAAGGACATGTTACTGCAGTGTTCAGACTGAAATTAGTTAAATGGCCTGAAAACAAGTTGAAACTGTCAGAACAAGCTTCTTCCGGCAGATGCTGACAAAAGGACATGTTACTGCATTTTTCAGACTGAAAGAAGAAAAATGACCTCGAAACAAGTTGAAACTGTCAGAACAAGCTTCTTCCGGCAGATGCTGACAAAAGGACATGTTACTGCAGTGTTCAGACTGAAATTAGTTAAATGGCCTGAAAACAAGTTGAAACTGTCAGAACAAGCTTCTTCTGGCAGAGCCTGACAAAAGGACTTGTTACTGCAGTTTTCATACAGAAATCATCCAAATGACCTCAGAACACGTTGAAACTGTCAGAACAAGCTTCTTCCGGCAGATGCTGACAAAAAGACATGTTACTGCAGTGTTCAGACTGAAATTAGTTAAATGGCCTGAAAACAAGTTGAAACTGTCAGAACAAGCTTCTTCTGGCAGAGCCTGACAAAAGGACTTGTTACTGCAGTTTTCATACAGAAATCATCCAAATGACCTCAAAACAAGTTGAAACTGTCAGAACAAGCTTCTTCCGGCAGATGCTGACAAAAGGACATGTTACTGCAGTGTTCAGACTGAAATTAGTTAAATGACCTCAGAACACGTTGAAACTGTCAGAACAAGCTTCTTCCGGCAGATGCTGACAAAAGGACATGTTAATGCATTTTTCAGACTGAAAGAAGAAAAATGACCTCGAAACAAGTTGAAACTGTCAGAACAAGCTTCTTCTGGCAGAGCCTGACAAAAGGACTTGTTACTGCAGTTTTCATACAGAAATCATCCAAATGACCTCAAAACAAGTTGAAACTGTCAGAACAAGCTTCTTCCGGCAGATGCTGACAAAAGGACATGTTACTGCAGTTTTCATACAGAAATCATCCAAATGACCTCAAAACAAGTTGAAACTGTCAGAACAAGCTTCTTCCGGCAGATGCTGACAAAAGGACATGTTACTGCAGTGTTCAGACTGAAATTAGTTAAATGGCCTGAAAACAAGTTGAAACTGTCAGAACAAGCTTCTTCTGGCAGAGCCTGACAAAAGGACTTGTTACTGCAGTTTTCATACAGAAATCATCCAAATGACCTCAAAACAAGTTGAAACTGTCAGAACAAGCTTCTTCTGGCAGAGCCTGACAAAAGGACTTGTTACTGCAGTTTTCATACAGAAATCATCCAAATGACCTCAAAACAAGTTGAAACTGTCAGAACAAGCTTCTTCCGGCAGATGCTGACAAAAGGACATGTTACTGCATTTTTCAGACTGAAAGAAGAAAAATGACCTCGAAACAAGTTGAAACTGTCAGAACAAGCTTCTTCCGGCAGATGCTGACAAAAGAACATGTTACTGCAGATTTCAGACTGAAAGAAGAAAAATGACCTCGAAACAAGTTGAAACTGTCAGAACAAGCTTCTTCTGGCAGAGCCTGACAAAAGGACTTGTTACTGCAGTTTTCATACAGAAATCATCCAAATGACCTCAAAACAAGTTGAAACTGTCAGAACAAGCTTCTTCCGGCAGATGCTGACAAAAGGACATGTTACTGCAGTGTTCAGACTGAAATTAGTTAAATGGCCTGAAAACAAGTTGAAACTGTCAGAACAAGCTTCTTCTGGCAGAGCCTGACAAAAGGACTTGTTACTGCAGTTTTCATACAGAAATCATCCAAATGACCTCAAAACAAGTTGAAACTGTCAGAACAAGCTTCTTCCGGCAGATGCTGACAAAAGGACATGTTACTGCAGTGTTCAGACTGAAATTAGTTAAATGGCCTGAAAACAAGTTGAAACTGTCAGAACAAGCTTCTTCCGGCAGATGCTGACAAAAGGACATGTTACTGCATTTTTCAGACTGAAAGAAGAAAAATGACCTCGAAACAAGTTGAAACTGTCAGAACAAGCTTCTTCCGGCAGATGCTGACAAAAGGACATGTTACTGCAGTGTTCAGACTGAAATTAGTTAAATGGCCTGAAAACAAGTTGAAACTGTCAGAACAAGCTTCTTCTGGCAGAGCCTGACAAAAGGACTTGTTACTGCAGTTTTCATACAGAAATCATCCAAATGACCTCAGAACACGTTGAAACTGTCAGAACAAGCTTCTTCCGGCAGATGCTGACAAAAAGACATGTTACTGCAGTGTTCAGACTGAAATTAGTTAAATGGCCTGAAAACAAGTTGAAACTGTCAGAACAAGCTTCTTCTGGCAGAGCCTGACAAAAGGACTTGTTACTGCAGTTTTCATACAGAAATCATCCAAATGACCTCAAAACAAGTTGAAACTGTCAGAACAAGCTTCTTCCGGCAGATGCTGACAAAAGGACATGTTACTGCAGTGTTCAGACTGAAATTAGTTAAATGGCCTGAAAACAAGTTGAAACTGTCAGAACAAGCTTCTTCCGGCAGATGCTGACAAAAGGACATGTTACTGCATTTTTCAGACTGAAAGAAGAAAAATGACCTCGAAACAAGTTGAAACTGTCAGAACAAGCTTCTTCCGGCAGATGCTGACAAAAGGACATGTTACTGCAGTGTTCAGACTGAAATTAGTTAAATGGCCTGAAAACAAGTTGAAACTGTCAGAACAAGCTTCTTCTGGCAGAGCCTGACAAAAGGACTTGTTACTGCAGTTTTCATACAGAAATCATCCAAATGACCTCAAAACAAGTTGAAACTGTCAGAACAAGCTTCTTCCGGCAGATGCTGACAAAAGGACATGTTACTGCAGTGTTCAGACTGAAATTAGTTAAATGACCTCAGAACACGTTGAAACTGTCAGAACAAGCTTCTTCCGGCAGATGCTGACAAAAGGACATGTTAATGCATTTTTCAGACTGAAAGAAGAAAAATGACCTCGAAACAAGTTGAAACTGTCAGAACAAGCTTCTTCTGGCAGAGCCTGACAAAAGGACTTGTTACTGCAGTTTTCATACAGAAATCATCCAAATGACCTCAAAACAAGTTGAAACTGTCAGAACAAGCTTCTTCCGGCAGATGCTGACAAAAGGACATGTTACTGCAGTTTTCATACAGAAATCATCCAAATGACCTCAAAACAAGTTGAAACTGTCAGAACAAGCTTCTTCCGGCAGATGCTGACAAAAGGACATGTTACTGCAGTGTTCAGACTGAAATTAGTTAAATGGCCTGAAAACAAGTTGAAACTGTCAGAACAAGCTTCTTCTGGCAGAGCCTGACAAAAGGACTTGTTACTGCAGTTTTCATACAGAAATCATCCAAATGACCTCAAAACAAGTTGAAACTGTCAGAACAAGCTTCTTCTGGCAGAGCCTGACAAAAGGACTTGTTACTGCAGTTTTCATACAGAAATCATCCAAATGACCTCAAAACAAGTTGAAACTGTCAGAACAAGCTTCTTCCGGCAGATGCTGACAAAAGGACATGTTACTGCATTTTTCAGACTGAAAGAAGAAAAATGACCTCGAAACAAGTTGAAACTGTCAGAACAAGCTTCTTCCGGCAGATGCTGACAAAAGAACATGTTACTGCAGATTTCAGACTGAAAGAAGAAAAATGACCTCGAAACAAGTTGAAACTGTCAGAACAAGCTTCTTCTGGCAGAGCCTGACAAAAGGACTTGTTACTGCAGTTTTCATACAGAAATCATCCAAATGACCTCAAAACAAGTTGAAACTGTCAGAACAAGCTTCTTCCGGCAGATGCTGACAAAAGGACATGTTACTGCAGTGTTCAGACTGAAATTAGTTAAATGGCCTGAAAACAAGTTGAAACTGTCAGAACAAGCTTCTTCTGGCAGAGCCTGACAAAAGGACTTGTTACTGCAGTTTTCATACAGAAATCATCCAAATGACCTCAAAACAAGTTGAAACTGTCAGAACAAGCTTCTTCCGGCAGATGCTGACAAAAGGACATGTTACTGCAGTGTTCAGACTGAAATTAGTTAAATGGCCTGAAAACAAGTTGAAACTGTCAGAACAAGCTTCTTCCGGCAGATGCTGACAAAAGGACATGTTACTGCATTTTTCAGACTGAAAGAAGAAAAATGACCTCGAAACAAGTTGAAACTGTCAGAACAAGCTTCTTCCGGCAGATGCTGACAAAAGGACATGTTACTGCAGTGTTCAGACTGAAATTAGTTAAATGGCCTGAAAACAAGTTGAAACTGTCAGAACAAGCTTCTTCTGGCAGAGCCTGACAAAAGGACTTGTTACTGCAGTTTTCATACAGAAATCATCCAAATGACCTCAGAACACGTTGAAACTGTCAGAACAAGCTTCTTCCGGCAGATGCTGACAAAAAGACATGTTACTGCAGTGTTCAGACTGAAATTAGTTAAATGGCCTGAAAACAAGTTGAAACTGTCAGAACAAGCTTCTTCTGGCAGAGCCTGACAAAAGGACTTGTTACTGCAGTTTTCATACAGAAATCATCCAAATGACCTCAAAACAAGTTGAAACTGTCAGAACAAGCTTCTTCCGGCAGATGCTGACAAAAGGACATGTTACTGCAGTGTTCAGACTGAAATTAGTTAAATGACCTCAGAACACGTTGAAACTGTCAGAACAAGCTTCTTCCGGCAGATGCTGACAAAAGGACATGTTACTGCATTTTTCAGACTGAAAGAAGAAAAATGACCTCGAAACAAGTTGAAACTGTCAGAACAAGCTTCTTCCGGCAGATGCTGACAAAAGGACATGTTACTGCAGTGTTCAGACTGAAATTAGTTAAATGGCCTGAAAACAAGTTGAAACTGTCAGAACAAGCTTCTTCTGGCAGAGCCTGACAAAAGGACTTGTTACTGCAGTTTTCATACAGAAATCATCCAAATGACCTCAAAACAAGTTGAAACTGTCAGAACAAGCTTCTTCCGGCAGATGCTGACAAAAGGACATGTTACTGCAGTGTTCAGACTGAAATTAGTTAAATGACCTCAGAACACGTTGAAACTGTCAGAACAAGCTTCTTCCGGCAGATGCTGACAAAAGGACATGTTAATGCATTTTTCAGACTGAAAGAAGAAAAATGACCTCGAAACAAGTTGAAACTGTCAGAACAAGCTTCTTCTGGCAGAGCCTGACAAAAGGACTTGTTACTGCAGTTTTCATACAGAAATCATCCAAATGACCTCAAAACAAGTTGAAACTGTCAGAACAAGCTTCTTCCGGCAGATGCTGACAAAAGGACATGTTACTGCAGTTTTCATACAGAAATCATCCAAATGACCTCAAAACAAGTTGAAACTGTCAGAACAAGCTTCTTCCGGCAGATGCTGACAAAAGGACATGTTACTGCAGTGTTCAGACTGAAATTAGTTAAATGGCCTGAAAACAAGTTGAAACTGTCAGAACAAGCTTCTTCTGGCAGAGCCTGACAAAAGGACTTGTTACTGCAGTTTTCATACAGAAATCATCCAAATGACCTCAAAACAAGTTGAAACTGTCAGAACAAGCTTCTTCTGGCAGAGCCTGACAAAAGGACTTGTTACTGCAGTTTTCATACAGAAATCATCCAAATGACCTCAAAACAAGTTGAAACTGTCAGAACAAGCTTCTTCCGGCAGATGCTGACAAAAGGACATGTTACTGCATTTTTCAGACTGAAAGAAGAAAAATGACCTCGAAACAAGTTGAAACTGTCAGAACAAGCTTCTTCCGGCAGATGCTGACAAAAGAACATGTTACTGCAGATTTCAGACTGAAAGAAGAAAAATGACCTCGAAACAAGTTGAAACTGTCAGAACAAGCTTCTTCTGGCAGAGCCTGACAAAAGGACTTGTTACTGCAGTTTTCATACAGAAATCATCCAAATGACCTCAAAACAAGTTGAAACTGTCAGAACAAGCTTCTTCCGGCAGATGCTGACAAAAGGACATGTTACTGCAGTGTTCAGACTGAAATTAGTTAAATGGCCTGAAAACAAGTTGAAACTGTCAGAACAAGCTTCTTCTGGCAGAGCCTGACAAAAGGACTTGTTACTGCAGTTTTCATACAGAAATCATCCAAATGACCTCAAAACAAGTTGAAACTGTCAGAACAAGCTTCTTCCGGCAGATGCTGACAAAAGGACATGTTACTGCAGTGTTCAGACTGAAATTAGTTAAATGGCCTGAAAACAAGTTGAAACTGTCAGAACAAGCTTCTTCCGGCAGATGCTGACAAAAGGACATGTTACTGCATTTTTCAGACTGAAAGAAGAAAAATGACCTCGAAACAAGTTGAAACTGTCAGAACAAGCTTCTTCCGGCAGATGCTGACAAAAGGACATGTTACTGCAGTGTTCAGACTGAAATTAGTTAAATGGCCTGAAAACAAGTTGAAACTGTCAGAACAAGCTTCTTCTGGCAGAGCCTGACAAAAGGACTTGTTACTGCAGTTTTCATACAGAAATCATCCAAATGACCTCAAAACAAGTTGAAACTGTCAGAACAAGCTTCTTCTGGCAGAGCCTGACAAAAGGACTTGTTACTGCAGTTTTCATACAGAAATCATCCAAATGACCTCAAAACAAGTTGAAACTGTCAGAACAAGCTTCTTCCGGCAGATGCTGACAAAAGGACATGTTACTGCATTTTTCAGACTGAAAGAAGAAAAATGACCTCGAAACAAGTTGAAACTGTCAGAACAAGCTTCTTCCGGCAGATGCTGACAAAAGAACATGTTACTGCAGATTTCAGACTGAAAGAAGAAAAATGACCTCGAAACAAGTTGAAACTGTCAGAACAAGCTTCTTCTGGCAGAGCCTGACAAAAGGACTTGTTACTGCAGTTTTCATACAGAAATCATCCAAATGACCTCAAAACAAGTTGAAACTGTCAGAACAAGCTTCCTCCGGCAGATGCTGACAAAAGGACATGTTACTGCAGTGTTCAGACTGAAATTAGTTAAATGGCCTGAAAACAAGTTGAAACTGTCAGAACAAGCTTCTTCTGGCAGAGCCTGACAAAAGGACTTGTTACTGCAGTTTTCATACAGAAATCATCCAAATGACCTCAAAACAAGTTGAAACTGTCAGAACAAGCTTCTTCCGGCAGATGCTGACAAAAGGACATGTTACTGCAGTGTTCAGACTGAAATTAGTTAAATGGCCTGAAAACAAGTTGAAACTGTCAGAACAAGCTTCTTCCGGCAGATGCTGACAAAAGGACATGTTACTGCATTTTTCAGACTGAAAGAAGAAAAATGACCTCGAAACAAGTTGAAACTGTCAGAACAAGCTTCTTCCGGCAGATGCTGACAAAAGGACATGTTACTGCAGTGTTCAGACTGAAATTAGTTAAATGGCCTGAAAACAAGTTGAAACTGTCAGAACAAGCTTCTTCTGGCAGAGCCTGACAAAAGGACTTGTTACTGCAGTTTTCATACAGAAATCATCCAAATGACCTCAGAACACGTTGAAACTGTCAGAACAAGCTTCTTCCGGCAGATGCTGACAAAAAGACATGTTACTGCAGTGTTCAGACTGAAATTAGTTAAATGGCCTGAAAACAAGTTGAAACTGTCAGAACAAGCTTCTTCTGGCAGAGCCTGACAAAAGGACTTGTTACTGCAGTTTTCATACAGAAATCATCCAAATGACCTCAAAACAAGTTGAAACTGTCAGAACAAGCTTCTTCCGGCAGATGCTGACAAAAGGACATGTTACTGCAGTGTTCAGACTGAAATTAGTTAAATGACCTCAGAACACGTTGAAACTGTCAGAACAAGCTTCTTCCGGCAGATGCTGACAAAAGGACATGTTAATGCATTTTTCAGACTGAAAGAAGAAAAATGACCTCGAAACAAGTTGAAACTGTCAGAACAAGCTTCTTCTGGCAGAGCCTGACAAAAGGACTTGTTACTGCAGTTTTCATACAGAAATCATCCAAATGACCTCAAAACAAGTTGAAACTGTCAGAACAAGCTTCTTCCGGCAGATGCTGACAAAAGGACATGTTACTGCAGTTTTCATACAGAAATCATCCAAATGACCTCAAAACAAGTTGAAACTGTCAGAACAAGCTTCTTCCGGCAGATGCTGACAAAAGGACATGTTACTGCAGTGTTCAGACTGAAATTAGTTAAATGGCCTGAAAACAAGTTGAAACTGTCAGAACAAGCTTCTTCTGGCAGAGCCTGACAAAAGGACTTGTTACTGCAGTTTTCATACAGAAATCATCCAAATGACCTCAAAACAAGTTGAAACTGTCAGAACAAGCTTCTTCTGGCAGAGCCTGACAAAAGGACTTGTTACTGCAGTTTTCATACAGAAATCATCCAAATGACCTCAAAACAAGTTGAAACTGTCAGAACAAGCTTCTTCCGGCAGATGCTGACAAAAGGACATGTTACTGCATTTTTCAGACTGAAAGAAGAAAAATGACCTCGAAACAAGTTGAAACTGTCAGAACAAGCTTCTTCCGGCAGATGCTGACAAAAGAACATGTTACTGCAGATTTCAGACTGAAAGAAGAAAAATGACCTCGAAACAAGTTGAAACTGTCAGAACAAGCTTCTTCTGGCAGAGCCTGACAAAAGGACTTGTTACTGCAGTTTTCATACAGAAATCATCCAAATGACCTCAAAACAAGTTGAAACTGTCAGAACAAGCTTCTTCCGGCAGATGCTGACAAAAGGACATGTTACTGCAGTGTTCAGACTGAAATTAGTTAAATGGCCTGAAAACAAGTTGAAACTGTCAGAACAAGCTTCTTCTGGCAGAGCCTGACAAAAGGACTTGTTACTGCAGTTTTCATACAGAAATCATCCAAATGACCTCAAAACAAGTTGAAACTGTCAGAACAAGCTTCTTCCGGCAGATGCTGACAAAAGGACATGTTACTGCAGTGTTCAGACTGAAATTAGTTAAATGGCCTGAAAACAAGTTGAAACTGTCAGAACAAGCTTCTTCCGGCAGATGCTGACAAAAGGACATGTTACTGCATTTTTCAGACTGAAAGAAGAAAAATGACCTCGAAACAAGTTGAAACTGTCAGAACAAGCTTCTTCCGGCAGATGCTGACAAAAGGACATGTTACTGCAGTGTTCAGACTGAAATTAGTTAAATGGCCTGAAAACAAGTTGAAACTGTCAGAACAAGCTTCTTCTGGCAGAGCCTGACAAAAGGACTTGTTACTGCAGTTTTCATACAGAAATCATCCAAATGACCTCAGAACACGTTGAAACTGTCAGAACAAGCTTCTTCCGGCAGATGCTGACAAAAAGACATGTTACTGCAGTGTTCAGACTGAAATTAGTTAAATGGCCTGAAAACAAGTTGAAACTGTCAGAACAAGCTTCTTCTGGCAGAGCCTGACAAAAGGACTTGTTACTGCAGTTTTCATACAGAAATCATCCAAATGACCTCAAAACAAGTTGAAACTGTCAGAACAAGCTTCTTCCGGCAGATGCTGACAAAAGGACATGTTACTGCAGTGTTCAGACTGAAATTAGTTAAATGGCCTGAAAACAAGTTGAAACTGTCAGAACAAGCTTCTTCCGGCAGATGCTGACAAAAGGACATGTTACTGCATTTTTCAGACTGAAAGAAGAAAAATGACCTCGAAACAAGTTGAAACTGTCAGAACAAGCTTCTTCCGGCAGATGCTGACAAAAGGACATGTTACTGCAGTGTTCAGACTGAAATTAGTTAAATGGCCTGAAAACAAGTTGAAACTGTCAGAACAAGCTTCTTCTGGCAGAGCCTGACAAAAGGACTTGTTACTGCAGTTTTCATACAGAAATCATCCAAATGACCTCAAAACAAGTTGAAACTGTCAGAACAAGCTTCTTCCGGCAGATGCTGACAAAAGGACATGTTACTGCAGTGTTCAGACTGAAATTAGTTAAATGACCTCAGAACACGTTGAAACTGTCAGAACAAGCTTCTTCCGGCAGATGCTGACAAAAGGACATGTTAATGCATTTTTCAGACTGAAAGAAGAAAAATGACCTCGAAACAAGTTGAAACTGTCAGAACAAGCTTCTTCTGGCAGAGCCTGACAAAAGGACTTGTTACTGCAGTTTTCATACAGAAATCATCCAAATGACCTCAAAACAAGTTGAAACTGTCAGAACAAGCTTCTTCCGGCAGATGCTGACAAAAGGACATGTTACTGCAGTTTTCATACAGAAATCATCCAAATGACCTCAAAACAAGTTGAAACTGTCAGAACAAGCTTCTTCCGGCAGATGCTGACAAAAGGACATGTTACTGCAGTGTTCAGACTGAAATTAGTTAAATGGCCTGAAAACAAGTTGAAACTGTCAGAACAAGCTTCTTCTGGCAGAGCCTGACAAAAGGACTTGTTACTGCAGTTTTCATACAGAAATCATCCAAATGACCTCAAAACAAGTTGAAACTGTCAGAACAAGCTTCTTCTGGCAGAGCCTGACAAAAGGACTTGTTACTGCAGTTTTCATACAGAAATCATCCAAATGACCTCAAAACAAGTTGAAACTGTCAGAACAAGCTTCTTCCGGCAGATGCTGACAAAAGGACATGTTACTGCATTTTTCAGACTGAAAGAAGAAAAATGACCTCGAAACAAGTTGAAACTGTCAGAACAAGCTTCTTCCGGCAGATGCTGACAAAAGAACATGTTACTGCAGATTTCAGACTGAAAGAAGAAAAATGACCTCGAAACAAGTTGAAACTGTCAGAACAAGCTTCTTCTGGCAGAGCCTGACAAAAGGACTTGTTACTGCAGTTTTCATACAGAAATCATCCAAATGACCTCAAAACAAGTTGAAACTGTCAGAACAAGCTTCTTCCGGCAGATGCTGACAAAAGGACATGTTACTGCAGTGTTCAGACTGAAATTAGTTAAATGGCCTGAAAACAAGTTGAAACTGTCAGAACAAGCTTCTTCTGGCAGAGCCTGACAAAAGGACTTGTTACTGCAGTTTTCATACAGAAATCATCCAAATGACCTCAAAACAAGTTGAAACTGTCAGAACAAGCTTCTTCCGGCAGATGCTGACAAAAGGACATGTTACTGCAGTGTTCAGACTGAAATTAGTTAAATGGCCTGAAAACAAGTTGAAACTGTCAGAACAAGCTTCTTCCGGCAGATGCTGACAAAAGGACATGTTACTGCATTTTTCAGACTGAAAGAAGAAAAATGACCTCGAAACAAGTTGAAACTGTCAGAACAAGCTTCTTCCGGCAGATGCTGACAAAAGGACATGTTACTGCAGTGTTCAGACTGAAATTAGTTAAATGGCCTGAAAACAAGTTGAAACTGTCAGAACAAGCTTCTTCTGGCAGAGCCTGACAAAAGGACTTGTTACTGCAGTTTTCATACAGAAATCATCCAAATGACCTCAGAACACGTTGAAACTGTCAGAACAAGCTTCTTCCGGCAGATGCTGACAAAAAGACATGTTACTGCAGTGTTCAGACTGAAATTAGTTAAATGGCCTGAAAACAAGTTGAAACTGTCAGAACAAGCTTCTTCTGGCAGAGCCTGACAAAAGGACTTGTTACTGCAGTTTTCATACAGAAATCATCCAAATGACCTCAAAACAAGTTGAAACTGTCAGAACAAGCTTCTTCCGGCAGATGCTGACAAAAGGACATGTTACTGCAGTGTTCAGACTGAAATTAGTTAAATGACCTCAGAACACGTTGAAACTGTCAGAACAAGCTTCTTCCGGCAGATGCTGACAAAAGGACATGTTACTGCATTTTTCAGACTGAAAGAAGAAAAATGACCTCGAAACAAGTTGAAACTGTCAGAACAAGCTTCTTCCGGCAGATGCTGACAAAAGGACATGTTACTGCAGTGTTCAGACTGAAATTAGTTAAATGGCCTGAAAACAAGTTGAAACTGTCAGAACAAGCTTCTTCTGGCAGAGCCTGACAAAAGGACTTGTTACTGCAGTTTTCATACAGAAATCATCCAAATGACCTCAAAACAAGTTGAAACTGTCAGAACAAGCTTCTTCCGGCAGATGCTGACAAAAGGACATGTTACTGCAGTGTTCAGACTGAAATTAGTTAAATGACCTCAGAACACGTTGAAACTGTCAGAACAAGCTTCTTCCGGCAGATGCTGACAAAAGGACATGTTAATGCATTTTTCAGACTGAAAGAAGAAAAATGACCTCGAAACAAGTTGAAACTGTCAGAACAAGCTTCTTCTGGCAGAGCCTGACAAAAGGACTTGTTACTGCAGTTTTCATACAGAAATCATCCAAATGACCTCAAAACAAGTTGAAACTGTCAGAACAAGCTTCTTCCGGCAGATGCTGACAAAAGGACATGTTACTGCAGTTTTCATACAGAAATCATCCAAATGACCTCAAAACAAGTTGAAACTGTCAGAACAAGCTTCTTCCGGCAGATGCTGACAAAAGGACATGTTACTGCAGTGTTCAGACTGAAATTAGTTAAATGGCCTGAAAACAAGTTGAAACTGTCAGAACAAGCTTCTTCTGGCAGAGCCTGACAAAAGGACTTGTTACTGCAGTTTTCATACAGAAATCATCCAAATGACCTCAAAACAAGTTGAAACTGTCAGAACAAGCTTCTTCTGGCAGAGCCTGACAAAAGGACTTGTTACTGCAGTTTTCATACAGAAATCATCCAAATGACCTCAAAACAAGTTGAAACTGTCAGAACAAGCTTCTTCCGGCAGATGCTGACAAAAGGACATGTTACTGCATTTTTCAGACTGAAAGAAGAAAAATGACCTCGAAACAAGTTGAAACTGTCAGAACAAGCTTCTTCCGGCAGATGCTGACAAAAGAACATGTTACTGCAGATTTCAGACTGAAAGAAGAAAAATGACCTCGAAACAAGTTGAAACTGTCAGAACAAGCTTCTTCTGGCAGAGCCTGACAAAAGGACTTGTTACTGCAGTTTTCATACAGAAATCATCCAAATGACCTCAAAACAAGTTGAAACTGTCAGAACAAGCTTCTTCCGGCAGATGCTGACAAAAGGACATGTTACTGCAGTGTTCAGACTGAAATTAGTTAAATGGCCTGAAAACAAGTTGAAACTGTCAGAACAAGCTTCTTCTGGCAGAGCCTGACAAAAGGACTTGTTACTGCAGTTTTCATACAGAAATCATCCAAATGACCTCAAAACAAGTTGAAACTGTCAGAACAAGCTTCTTCCGGCAGATGCTGACAAAAGGACATGTTACTGCAGTGTTCAGACTGAAATTAGTTAAATGGCCTGAAAACAAGTTGAAACTGTCAGAACAAGCTTCTTCCGGCAGATGCTGACAAAAGGACATGTTACTGCATTTTTCAGACTGAAAGAAGAAAAATGACCTCGAAACAAGTTGAAACTGTCAGAACAAGCTTCTTCCGGCAGATGCTGACAAAAGGACATGTTACTGCAGTGTTCAGACTGAAATTAGTTAAATGGCCTGAAAACAAGTTGAAACTGTCAGAACAAGCTTCTTCTGGCAGAGCCTGACAAAAGGACTTGTTACTGCAGTTTTCATACAGAAATCATCCAAATGACCTCAAAACAAGTTGAAACTGTCAGAACAAGCTTCTTCTGGCAGAGCCTGACAAAAGGACTTGTTACTGCAGTTTTCATACAGAAATCATCCAAATGACCTCAAAACAAGTTGAAACTGTCAGAACAAGCTTCTTCCGGCAGATGCTGACAAAAGGACATGTTACTGCATTTTTCAGACTGAAAGAAGAAAAATGACCTCGAAACAAGTTGAAACTGTCAGAACAAGCTTCTTCCGGCAGATGCTGACAAAAGAACATGTTACTGCAGATTTCAGACTGAAAGAAGAAAAATGACCTCGAAACAAGTTGAAACTGTCAGAACAAGCTTCTTCTGGCAGAGCCTGACAAAAGGACTTGTTACTGCAGTTTTCATACAGAAATCATCCAAATGACCTCAAAACAAGTTGAAACTGTCAGAACAAGCTTCCTCCGGCAGATGCTGACAAAAGGACATGTTACTGCAGTGTTCAGACTGAAATTAGTTAAATGGCCTGAAAACAAGTTGAAACTGTCAGAACAAGCTTCTTCTGGCAGAGCCTGACAAAAGGACTTGTTACTGCAGTTTTCATACAGAAATCATCCAAATGACCTCAAAACAAGTTGAAACTGTCAGAACAAGCTTCTTCCGGCAGATGCTGACAAAAGGACATGTTACTGCAGTGTTCAGACTGAAATTAGTTAAATGGCCTGAAAACAAGTTGAAACTGTCAGAACAAGCTTCTTCCGGCAGATGCTGACAAAAGGACATGTTACTGCATTTTTCAGACTGAAAGAAGAAAAATGACCTCGAAACAAGTTGAAACTGTCAGAACAAGCTTCTTCCGGCAGATGCTGACAAAAGGACATGTTACTGCAGTGTTCAGACTGAAATTAGTTAAATGGCCTGAAAACAAGTTGAAACTGTCAGAACAAGCTTCTTCTGGCAGAGCCTGACAAAAGGACTTGTTACTGCAGTTTTCATACAGAAATCATCCAAATGACCTCAGAACACGTTGAAACTGTCAGAACAAGCTTCTTCCGGCAGATGCTGACAAAAAGACATGTTACTGCAGTGTTCAGACTGAAATTAGTTAAATGGCCTGAAAACAAGTTGAAACTGTCAGAACAAGCTTCTTCTGGCAGAGCCTGACAAAAGGACTTGTTACTGCAGTTTTCATACAGAAATCATCCAAATGACCTCAAAACAAGTTGAAACTGTCAGAACAAGCTTCTTCCGGCAGATGCTGACAAAAGGACATGTTACTGCAGTGTTCAGACTGAAATTAGTTAAATGACCTCAGAACACGTTGAAACTGTCAGAACAAGCTTCTTCCGGCAGATGCTGACAAAAGGACATGTTACTGCAGTGTTCAGACTGAAATTAGTTAAATGGCCTCGAAACAAGTTGAAACTGTCAGAACAAGCTTCTTCTAGCAGAGCCTGACAAAAAAACATGTTACTGCAGATTTCAGACTGAAAGAAGAAAAATGACCTCAGAACACATTGAAACTGTCAGAACAAGCTTCTTCCGGCAGATGCTGACAAAAGGACATGTTACTGCATTTTTCAGACTGAAAGAAGAAAAATGACCTCGAAACAAGTTGAAACTGTCAGAACAAGCTTCTTCTGGCAGAGCCTGACAAAAGGACTTGTTACTGCAGTTTTCTTACAGAAATCATCGAAATGACCTCAAAACAAGTTGAAACTGTCAGAACAAGCTTCTTCTGGCAGAGCCTGACAAAAGGACATGTTACTGCAGATTTCAGACTGAAAGAAGAAAAATGACCTCGAAACAAGTTGAAACTGTCAGAACAAGCTTCTGCTGGCAGAGCCTTACAAAAAACATGTTCCTGCAGATTTCAGACTGAAAGAAGAAAAATTACCTCAAAACAAGTTGAAACTGTCAGAACAAGCTTCTTCCGGCAGATGCTGACAAAAGGACATGTTACTGCATTTTTCAGACTGAAAGAAGAAAAATGACCTCGAAACAAGTTGAAACTGTCAGAACAAGCTTCTTCTGGCAGAGCCTGACAAAAGGACTTGTTACTGCAGTTTTCTTACAGAAATCATCGAAATGACCTCAAAACAAGTTGAAACTGTCAGAACAAGCTTCTTCTGGCAGAGCCTGACAAAAGGACATGTTACTGCAGATTTCAGACTGAAAGAAGAAAAATGACCTCGAAACAAGTTGAAACTGTCAGAACAAGCTTCTGCTGGCAGAGCCTTACAAAAAACATGTTCCTGCAGATTTCAGACTGAAAGAAGAAAAATTACCTCAAAACAAGTTGAAACTGTCAGAACAAGCTTCTTCCGGCAGATGCTGACAAAAGGACATGTTACTGCATTTTTCAGACTGAAAGAAGAAAAATGACCTCGAAACAAGTTGAAACTGTCAGAACAAGCTTCTTCCGGCAGATGCTGACAAAAGGACATGTTACTGCAGTGTTCAGACTGAAATTAGTTAAATGGCCTGAAAACAAGTTGAAACTGTCAGAACAAGCTTCTTCTGGCAGAGCCTGACAAAAGGACTTGTTACTGCAGTTTTCATACAGAAATCATCCAAATGACCTCAGAACACGTTGAAACTGTCAGAACAAGCTTCTTCCGGCAGATGCTGACAAAAGGACATGTTACTGCATTTTTCAGACTGAAAGAAGAAAAATGACCTCGAAACAAGTTGAAACTGTCAGAACAAGCTTCTTCCGGCAGATGCTGACAAAAGGACATGTTAATGCATTTTTCTGACTGAAAGAAGAAAAATGACCTCGAAACAAGTTGAAACTGTCAGAACAAGCTTCTTCTGGCAGAGCCTGACAAAAGGACTTGTTACTGCAGTTTTCTTACAGAAATCATCGAAATGACCTCAAAACAAGTTGAAACTGTCAGAACAAGCTTCTTCTGGCAGAGCCTGACAAAAGGACATGTTACTGCAGATTTCAGACTGAAAGAAGAAAAATGACCTCGAAACAAGTTGAAACTGTCAGAACAAGCTTCTGCTGGCAGAGCCTTACAAAAAACATGTTCCTGCAGATTTCAGACTGAAAGAAGAAAAATTACCTCAAAACAAGTTGAAACTGTCAGAACAAGCTTCTTCCGGCAGATGCTGACAAAAGGACATGTTACTGCATTTTTCAGACTGAAAGAAGAAAAATGACCTCGAAACAAGTTGAAACTGTCAGAACAAGCTTCTTCTGGCAGAGCCTGACAAAAGGACTTGTTACTGCAGTTTTCTTACAGAAATCATCGAAATGACCTCAAAACAAGTTGAAACTGTCAGAACAAGCTTCTTCTGGCAGAGCCTGACAAAAGGACATGTTACTGCAGATTTCAGACTGAAAGAAGAAAAATGACCTCGAAACAAGTTGAAACTGTCAGAACAAGCTTCTGCTGGCAGAGCCTTACAAAAAACATGTTCCTGCAGATTTCAGACTGAAAGAAGAAAAATTACCTCAAAACAAGTTGAAACTGTCAGAACAAGCTTCTTCCGGCAGATGCTGACAAAAGGACATGTTACTGCATTTTTCAGACTGAAAGAAGAAAAATGACCTCGAAACAAGTTGAAACTGTCAGAACAAGCTTCTTCCGGCAGATGCTGACAAAAGGACATGTTACTGCAGTGTTCAGACTGAAATTAGTTAAATGGCCTGAAAACAAGTTGAAACTGTCAGAACAAGCTTCTTCTGGCAGAGCCTGACAAAAGGACTTGTTACTGCAGTTTTCATACAGAAATCATCCAAATGACCTCAGAACACGTTGAAACTGTCAGAACAAGCTTCTTCCGGCAGATGCTGACAAAAGGACATGTTACTGCATTTTTCAGACTGAAAGAAGAAAAATGACCTCGAAACAAGTTGAAACTGTCAGAACAAGCTTCTTCCGGCAGATGCTGACAAAAGGACATGTTAATGCATTTTTCTGACTGAAAGAAGAAAAATGACCTCGAAACAAGTTGAAACTGTCAGAACAAGCTTCTTCTAGCAGAGCCTGACAAAAGGACATGTTACTGCAGATTTCAGACTGAAAGAAGAAAAATGACCTCGAAACAAGTTGAAACTGTCAGAACAAGCTTCTGCTGGCAGAGCCTTACAAAAAACATGTTCCTGCAGATTTCAGACTGAAAGAAGAAAAATTACCTCAAAACAAGTTGAAACTGTCAGAACAAGCTTCTTCCGGCAGATGCTGACAAAAGGACATGTTACTGCATTTTTCAGACTGAAAGAAGAAAAATGACCTGAAAACAAGTTGAAACTGGCAGAACAACCTTCTCCTCTTGCAGAAGGGCTGCCTATACCTGTAAAGTGAGACAGCTGTCTGTTCTGATCTGGTGCAATATAACTTAAAATTAATTAAATTATTTATTTATTTAATTATTTATTTATTTATTTTTAAATTTATTTATTTTTTATTATTATTATTATTTTTATTATTTTTATGACTGAAGAGTTTTCCAGACGGACAGGAAACGCTGTCTGGCCGGATGTGCGAGATCGAGGGCGAGAGACCTTCCGTGTGATTTTTGGAAATTATACACAGTGTTGGGAAACTAACTAGTAACTTAAATAATATTACTTTTTACCAGTAACGAGTAGTGTAACAAATTACTTTTTCATTTTTACTTTGTCACATTTACTTTTATTTCAAAAGTAAAATATTAATTTTTTCACTCCGGCCTGATACGGAAACGATTCGTCCTCGTCTGTTTTTAAGGTCGGTGGCGTAAACTCGATCCATTCCGTTTGTTGTTGTTTTGCTGCCCGCTCGCACCACGGAGGCGGACTGTCTCTCCGTTAAAATCAAAATCTTCTGGCAGAGTCTTCCTCTGTCAGAAGATGTTACTGCAGTGTTCAGTAACATCAGTAAAATGACCTCAAAACAAGTTGAAACTGTCAGAACAAGCTTTTTCTGGCAGAGCCTTACAAAAGGACATGTTACTGCAGTGTTCAGACTGAAATTAGTTAAATGGCCTGAAAACAAGTTGAAACTGTCAGAACAAGCTTCTTCTGGCAGAGCCTGACAAAAGGACTTGTTACTGCAGTTTTCATACAGAAATCATCCAAATGACCTCAAAACAAGTTGAAACTGTCAGAACAAGCTTCTTCCGGCAGATGCTGACAAAAGGACATGTTACTGCAGTGTTCAGACTGAAATTAGTTAAATGGCCTGAAAACAAGTTGAAACTGTCAGAACAAGCTTCTTCCGGCAGATGCTGACAAAAGGACATGTTACTGCATTTTTCAGACTGAAAGAAGAAAAATGACCTCGAAACAAGTTGAAACTGTCAGAACAAGCTTCTTCCGGCAGATGCTGACAAAAGGACATGTTACTGCAGTGTTCAGACTGAAATTAGTTAAATGGCCTGAAAACAAGTTGAAACTGTCAGAACAAGCTTCTTCTGGCAGAGCCTGACAAAAGGACTTGTTACTGCAGTTTTCATACAGAAATCATCCAAATGACCTCAAAACAAGTTGAAACTGTCAGAACAAGCTTCTTCCGGCAGATGCTGACAAAAGGACATGTTACTGCAGTTTTCATACAGAAATCATCCAAATGACCTCAAAACAAGTTGAAACTGTCAGAACAAGCTTCTTCCGGCAGATGCTGACAAAAGGACATGTTACTGCAGTGTTCAGACTGAAATTAGTTAAATGGCCTGAAAACAAGTTGAAACTGTCAGAACAAGCTTCTTCTGGCAGAGCCTGACAAAAGGACTTGTTACTGCAGTTTTCATACAGAAATCATCCAAATGACCTCAAAACAAGTTGAAACTGTCAGAACAAGCTTCTTCTGGCAGAGCCTGACAAAAGGACTTGTTACTGCAGTTTTCATACAGAAATCATCCAAATGACCTCAAAACAAGTTGAAACTGTCAGAACAAGCTTCTTCCGGCAGATGCTGACAAAAGGACATGTTACTGCATTTTTCAGACTGAAAGAAGAAAAATGACCTCGAAACAAGTTGAAACTGTCAGAACAAGCTTCTTCCGGCAGATGCTGACAAAAGAACATGTTACTGCAGATTTCAGACTGAAAGAAGAAAAATGACCTCGAAACAAGTTGAAACTGTCAGAACAAGCTTCTTCTGGCAGAGCCTGACAAAAGGACTTGTTACTGCAGTTTTCATACAGAAATCATCCAAATGACCTCAAAACAAGTTGAAACTGTCAGAACAAGCTTCCTCCGGCAGATGCTGACAAAAGGACATGTTACTGCAGTGTTCAGACTGAAATTAGTTAAATGGCCTGAAAACAAGTTGAAACTGTCAGAACAAGCTTCTTCTGGCAGAGCCTGACAAAAGGACTTGTTACTGCAGTTTTCATACAGAAATCATCCAAATGACCTCAAAACAAGTTGAAACTGTCAGAACAAGCTTCTTCCGGCAGATGCTGACAAAAGGACATGTTACTGCAGTGTTCAGACTGAAATTAGTTAAATGGCCTGAAAACAAGTTGAAACTGTCAGAACAAGCTTCTTCCGGCAGATGCTGACAAAAGGACATGTTACTGCATTTTTCAGACTGAAAGAAGAAAAATGACCTCGAAACAAGTTGAAACTGTCAGAACAAGCTTCTTCCGGCAGATGCTGACAAAAGGACATGTTACTGCAGTGTTCAGACTGAAATTAGTTAAATGGCCTGAAAACAAGTTGAAACTGTCAGAACAAGCTTCTTCTGGCAGAGCCTGACAAAAGGACTTGTTACTGCAGTTTTCATACAGAAATCATCCAAATGACCTCAGAACACGTTGAAACTGTCAGAACAAGCTTCTTCCGGCAGATGCTGACAAAAAGACATGTTACTGCAGTGTTCAGACTGAAATTAGTTAAATGGCCTGAAAACAAGTTGAAACTGTCAGAACAAGCTTCTTCTGGCAGAGCCTGACAAAAGGACTTGTTACTGCAGTTTTCATACAGAAATCATCCAAATGACCTCAAAACAAGTTGAAACTGTCAGAACAAGCTTCTTCCGGCAGATGCTGACAAAAGGACATGTTACTGCAGTGTTCAGACTGAAATTAGTTAAATGACCTCAGAACACGTTGAAACTGTCAGAACAAGCTTCTTCCGGCAGATGCTGACAAAAGGACATGTTAATGCATTTTTCAGACTGAAAGAAGAAAAATGACCTCGAAACAAGTTGAAACTGTCAGAACAAGCTTCTGCTGGCAGAGCCTTACAAAAAACATGTTCCTGCAGATTTCAGACTGAAAGAAGAAAAATTACCTCAAAACAAGTTGAAACTGTCAGAACAAGCTTCTTCCGGCAGATGCTGACAAAAGGACATGTTACTGCATTTTTCAGACTGAAAGAAGAAAAATGACCTCGAAACAAGTTGAAACTGTCAGAACAAGCTTCTTCCGGCAGATGCTGACAAAAGGACATGTTACTGCAGTGTTCAGACTGAAATTAGTTAAATGGCCTGAAAACAAGTTGAAACTGTCAGAACAAGCTTCTTCTGGCAGAGCCTGACAAAAGGACTTGTTACTGCAGTTTTCATACAGAAATCATCCAAATGACCTCAGAACACGTTGAAACTGTCAGAACAAGCTTCTTCCGGCAGATGCTGACAAAAGGACATGTTACTGCATTTTTCAGACTGAAAGAAGAAAAATGACCTCGAAACAAGTTGAAACTGTCAGAACAAGCTTCTTCCGGCAGATGCTGACAAAAGGACATGTTAATGCATTTTTCTGACTGAAAGAAGAAAAATGACCTCGAAACAAGTTGAAACTGTCAGAACAAGCTTCTTCTAGCAGAGCCTGACAAAAGGACATGTTACTGCAGATTTCAGACTGAAAGAAGAAAAATGACCTCGAAACAAGTTGAAACTGTCAGAACAAGCTTCTGCTGGCAGAGCCTTACAAAAAACATGTTCCTGCAGATTTCAGACTGAAAGAAGAAAAATTACCTCAAAACAAGTTGAAACTGTCAGAACAAGCTTCTTCCGGCAGATGCTGACAAAAGGACATGTTACTGCATTTTTCAGACTGAAAGAAGAAAAATGACCTGAAAACAAGTTGAAACTGGCAGAACAACCTTCTCCTCTTGCAGAAGGGCTGCCTATACCTGTAAAGTGAGACAGCTGTCTGTTCTGATCTGGTGCAATATAACTTAAAATTAATTAAATTATTTATTTATTTAATTATTTATTTATTTATTTTTAAATTTATTTATTTTTTATTATTATTATTATTTTTATTATTTTTATGACTGAAGAGTTTTCCAGACGGACAGGAAACGCTGTCTGGCCGGATGTGCGAGATCGAGGGCGAGAGACCTTCCGTGTGATTTTTGGAAATTATACACAGTGTTGGGAAACTAACTAGTAACTTAAATAATATTACTTTTTACCAGTAACGAGTAGTGTAACAAATTACTTTTTCATTTTTACTTTGTCACATTTACTTTTATTTCAAAAGTAAAATATTAATTTTTTCACTCCGGCCTGATACGGAAACGATTCGTCCTCGTCTGTTTTTAAGGTCGGTGGCGTAAACTCGATCCATTCCGTTTGTTGTTGTTTTGCTGCCCGCTCGCACCACGGAGGCGGACTGTCTCTCCGTTAAAATCAAAATCTTCTGGCAGAGTCTTCCTCTGTCAGAAGATGTTACTGCAGTGTTCAGTAACATCAGTAAAATGACCTCAAAACAAGTTGAAACTGTCAGAACAAGCTTTTTCTGGCAGAGCCTTACAAAAGGACATGTTACTGCAGTGTTCAGACTGAAATTAGTTAAATGGCCTGAAAACAAGTTGAAACTGTCAGAACAAGCTTCTTCTGGCAGAGCCTGACAAAAGGACTTGTTACTGCAGTTTTCATACAGAAATCATCCAAATGACCTCAAAACAAGTTGAAACTGTCAGAACAAGCTTCTTCCGGCAGATGCTGACAAAAGGACATGTTACTGCAGTGTTCAGACTGAAATTAGTTAAATGGCCTGAAAACAAGTTGAAACTGTCAGAACAAGCTTCTTCCGGCAGATGCTGACAAAAGGACATGTTACTGCATTTTTCAGACTGAAAGAAGAAAAATGACCTCGAAACAAGTTGAAACTGTCAGAACAAGCTTCTTCCGGCAGATGCTGACAAAAGGACATGTTACTGCAGTGTTCAGACTGAAATTAGTTAAATGGCCTGAAAACAAGTTGAAACTGTCAGAACAAGCTTCTTCTGGCAGAGCCTGACAAAAGGACTTGTTACTGCAGTTTTCATACAGAAATCATCCAAATGACCTCAAAACAAGTTGAAACTGTCAGAACAAGCTTCTTCCGGCAGATGCTGACAAAAGGACATGTTACTGCAGTGTTCAGACTGAAATTAGTTAAATGGCCTGAAAACAAGTTGAAACTGTCAGAACAAGCTTCTTCCGGCAGATGCTGACAAAAGGACATGTTACTGCATTTTTCAGACTGAAAGAAGAAAAATGACCTCGAAACAAGTTGAAACTGTCAGAACAAGCTTCTTCCGGCAGATGCTGACAAAAGGACATGTTACTGCAGTGTTCAGACTGAAATTAGTTAAATGGCCTGAAAACAAGTTGAAACTGTCAGAACAAGCTTCTTCTGGCAGAGCCTGACAAAAGGACTTGTTACTGCAGTTTTCATACAGAAATCATCCAAATGACCTCAAAACAAGTTGAAACTGTCAGAACAAGCTTCTTCCGGCAGATGCTGACAAAAGGACATGTTACTGCAGTTTTCATACAGAAATCATCCAAATGACCTCAAAACAAGTTGAAACTGTCAGAACAAGCTTCTTCCGGCAGATGCTGACAAAAGGACATGTTACTGCAGTGTTCAGACTGAAATTAGTTAAATGGCCTGAAAACAAGTTGAAACTGTCAGAACAAGCTTCTTCTGGCAGAGCCTGACAAAAGGACTTGTTACTGCAGTTTTCATACAGAAATCATCCAAATGACCTCAAAACAAGTTGAAACTGTCAGAACAAGCTTCTTCTGGCAGAGCCTGACAAAAGGACTTGTTACTGCAGTTTTCATACAGAAATCATCCAAATGACCTCAAAACAAGTTGAAACTGTCAGAACAAGCTTCTTCCGGCAGATGCTGACAAAAGGACATGTTACTGCATTTTTCAGACTGAAAGAAGAAAAATGACCTCGAAACAAGTTGAAACTGTCAGAACAAGCTTCTTCCGGCAGATGCTGACAAAAGAACATGTTACTGCAGATTTCAGACTGAAAGAAGAAAAATGACCTCGAAACAAGTTGAAACTGTCAGAACAAGCTTCTTCTGGCAGAGCCTGACAAAAGGACTTGTTACTGCAGTTTTCATACAGAAATCATCCAAATGACCTCAAAACAAGTTGAAACTGTCAGAACAAGCTTCCTCCGGCAGATGCTGACAAAAGGACATGTTACTGCAGTGTTCAGACTGAAATTAGTTAAATGGCCTGAAAACAAGTTGAAACTGTCAGAACAAGCTTCTTCTGGCAGAGCCTGACAAAAGGACTTGTTACTGCAGTTTTCATACAGAAATCATCCAAATGACCTCAAAACAAGTTGAAACTGTCAGAACAAGCTTCTTCCGGCAGATGCTGACAAAAGGACATGTTACTGCAGTGTTCAGACTGAAATTAGTTAAATGGCCTGAAAACAAGTTGAAACTGTCAGAACAAGCTTCTTCCGGCAGATGCTGACAAAAGGACATGTTACTGCATTTTTCAGACTGAAAGAAGAAAAATGACCTCGAAACAAGTTGAAACTGTCAGAACAAGCTTCTTCCGGCAGATGCTGACAAAAGGACATGTTACTGCAGTGTTCAGACTGAAATTAGTTAAATGGCCTGAAAACAAGTTGAAACTGTCAGAACAAGCTTCTTCTGGCAGAGCCTGACAAAAGGACTTGTTACTGCAGTTTTCATACAGAAATCATCCAAATGACCTCAGAACACGTTGAAACTGTCAGAACAAGCTTCTTCCGGCAGATGCTGACAAAAAGACATGTTACTGCAGTGTTCAGACTGAAATTAGTTAAATGGCCTGAAAACAAGTTGAAACTGTCAGAACAAGCTTCTTCTGGCAGAGCCTGACAAAAGGACTTGTTACTGCAGTTTTCATACAGAAATCATCCAAATGACCTCAAAACAAGTTGAAACTGTCAGAACAAGCTTCTTCCGGCAGATGCTGACAAAAGGACATGTTACTGCAGTGTTCAGACTGAAATTAGTTAAATGACCTCAGAACACGTTGAAACTGTCAGAACAAGCTTCTTCCGGCAGATGCTGACAAAAGGACATGTTAATGCATTTTTCAGACTGAAAGAAGAAAAATGACCTCGAAACAAGTTGAAACTGTCAGAACAAGCTTCTGCTGGCAGAGCCTTACAAAAAACATGTTCCTGCAGATTTCAGACTGAAAGAAGAAAAATTACCTCAAAACAAGTTGAAACTGTCAGAACAAGCTTCTTCCGGCAGATGCTGACAAAAGGACATGTTACTGCATTTTTCAGACTGAAAGAAGAAAAATGACCTCGAAACAAGTTGAAACTGTCAGAACAAGCTTCTTCCGGCAGATGCTGACAAAAGGACATGTTACTGCAGTGTTCAGACTGAAATTAGTTAAATGGCCTGAAAACAAGTTGAAACTGTCAGAACAAGCTTCTTCTGGCAGAGCCTGACAAAAGGACTTGTTACTGCAGTTTTCATACAGAAATCATCCAAATGACCTCAGAACACGTTGAAACTGTCAGAACAAGCTTCTTCCGGCAGATGCTGACAAAAGGACATGTTACTGCATTTTTCAGACTGAAAGAAGAAAAATGACCTCGAAACAAGTTGAAACTGTCAGAACAAGCTTCTTCCGGCAGATGCTGACAAAAGGACATGTTAATGCATTTTTCTGACTGAAAGAAGAAAAATGACCTCGAAACAAGTTGAAACTGTCAGAACAAGCTTCTTCTAGCAGAGCCTGACAAAAGGACATGTTACTGCAGATTTCAGACTGAAAGAAGAAAAATGACCTCGAAACAAGTTGAAACTGTCAGAACAAGCTTCTGCTGGCAGAGCCTTACAAAAAACATGTTCCTGCAGATTTCAGACTGAAAGAAGAAAAATTACCTCAAAACAAGTTGAAACTGTCAGAACAAGCTTCTTCCGGCAGATGCTGACAAAAGGACATGTTACTGCATTTTTCAGACTGAAAGAAGAAAAATGACCTGAAAACAAGTTGAAACTGGCAGAACAACCTTCTCCTCTTGCAGAAGGGCTGCCTATACCTGTAAAGTGAGACAGCTGTCTGTTCTGATCTGGTGCAATATAACTTAAAATTAATTAAATTATTTATTTATTTAATTATTTATTTATTTATTTTTAAATTTATTTATTTTTTATTATTATTATTATTTTTATTATTTTTATGACTGAAGAGTTTTCCAGACGGACAGGAAACGCTGTCTGGCCGGATGTGCGAGATCGAGGGCGAGAGACCTTCCGTGTGATTTTTGGAAATTATACACAGTGTTGGGAAACTAACTAGTAACTTAAATAATATTACTTTTTACCAGTAACGAGTAGTGTAACAAATTACTTTTTCATTTTTACTTTGTCACATTTACTTTTATTTCAAAAGTAAAATATTAATTTTTTCACTCCGGCCTGATACGGAAACGATTCGTCCTCGTCTGTTTTTAAGGTCGGTGGCGTAAACTCGATCCATTCCGTTTGTTGTTGTTTTGCTGCCCGCTCGCACCACGGAGGCGGACTGTCTCTCCGTTAAAATCAAAATCTTCTGGCAGAGTCTTCCTCTGTCAGAAGATGTTACTGCAGTGTTCAGTAACATCAGTAAAATGACCTCAAAACAAGTTGAAACTGTCAGAACAAGCTTTTTCTGGCAGAGCCTTACAAAAGGACATGTTACTGCAGTGTTCAGACTGAAATTAGTTAAATGGCCTGAAAACAAGTTGAAACTGTCAGAACAAGCTTCTTCTGGCAGAGCCTGACAAAAGGACTTGTTACTGCAGTTTTCATACAGAAATCATCCAAATGACCTCAAAACAAGTTGAAACTGTCAGAACAAGCTTCTTCCGGCAGATGCTGACAAAAGGACATGTTACTGCAGTGTTCAGACTGAAATTAGTTAAATGGCCTGAAAACAAGTTGAAACTGTCAGAACAAGCTTCTTCCGGCAGATGCTGACAAAAGGACATGTTACTGCATTTTTCAGACTGAAAGAAGAAAAATGACCTCGAAACAAGTTGAAACTGTCAGAACAAGCTTCTTCCGGCAGATGCTGACAAAAGGACATGTTACTGCAGTGTTCAGACTGAAATTAGTTAAATGGCCTGAAAACAAGTTGAAACTGTCAGAACAAGCTTCTTCTGGCAGAGCCTGACAAAAGGACTTGTTACTGCAGTTTTCATACAGAAATCATCCAAATGACCTCAAAACAAGTTGAAACTGTCAGAACAAGCTTCTTCCGGCAGATGCTGACAAAAGGACATGTTACTGCAGTTTTCATACAGAAATCATCCAAATGACCTCAAAACAAGTTGAAACTGTCAGAACAAGCTTCTTCCGGCAGATGCTGACAAAAGGACATGTTACTGCAGTGTTCAGACTGAAATTAGTTAAATGGCCTGAAAACAAGTTGAAACTGTCAGAACAAGCTTCTTCTGGCAGAGCCTGACAAAAGGACTTGTTACTGCAGTTTTCATACAGAAATCATCCAAATGACCTCAAAACAAGTTGAAACTGTCAGAACAAGCTTCTTCTGGCAGAGCCTGACAAAAGGACTTGTTACTGCAGTTTTCATACAGAAATCATCCAAATGACCTCAAAACAAGTTGAAACTGTCAGAACAAGCTTCTTCCGGCAGATGCTGACAAAAGGACATGTTACTGCATTTTTCAGACTGAAAGAAGAAAAATGACCTCGAAACAAGTTGAAACTGTCAGAACAAGCTTCTTCCGGCAGATGCTGACAAAAGAACATGTTACTGCAGATTTCAGACTGAAAGAAGAAAAATGACCTCGAAACAAGTTGAAACTGTCAGAACAAGCTTCTTCTGGCAGAGCCTGACAAAAGGACTTGTTACTGCAGTTTTCATACAGAAATCATCCAAATGACCTCAAAACAAGTTGAAACTGTCAGAACAAGCTTCCTCCGGCAGATGCTGACAAAAGGACATGTTACTGCAGTGTTCAGACTGAAATTAGTTAAATGGCCTGAAAACAAGTTGAAACTGTCAGAACAAGCTTCTTCTGGCAGAGCCTGACAAAAGGACTTGTTACTGCAGTTTTCATACAGAAATCATCCAAATGACCTCAAAACAAGTTGAAACTGTCAGAACAAGCTTCTTCCGGCAGATGCTGACAAAAGGACATGTTACTGCAGTGTTCAGACTGAAATTAGTTAAATGGCCTGAAAACAAGTTGAAACTGTCAGAACAAGCTTCTTCCGGCAGATGCTGACAAAAGGACATGTTACTGCATTTTTCAGACTGAAAGAAGAAAAATGACCTCGAAACAAGTTGAAACTGTCAGAACAAGCTTCTTCCGGCAGATGCTGACAAAAGGACATGTTACTGCAGTGTTCAGACTGAAATTAGTTAAATGGCCTGAAAACAAGTTGAAACTGTCAGAACAAGCTTCTTCTGGCAGAGCCTGACAAAAGGACTTGTTACTGCAGTTTTCATACAGAAATCATCCAAATGACCTCAGAACACGTTGAAACTGTCAGAACAAGCTTCTTCCGGCAGATGCTGACAAAAAGACATGTTACTGCAGTGTTCAGACTGAAATTAGTTAAATGGCCTGAAAACAAGTTGAAACTGTCAGAACAAGCTTCTTCTGGCAGAGCCTGACAAAAGGACTTGTTACTGCAGTTTTCATACAGAAATCATCCAAATGACCTCAAAACAAGTTGAAACTGTCAGAACAAGCTTCTTCCGGCAGATGCTGACAAAAGGACATGTTACTGCAGTGTTCAGACTGAAATTAGTTAAATGACCTCAGAACACGTTGAAACTGTCAGAACAAGCTTCTTCCGGCAGATGCTGACAAAAGGACATGTTAATGCATTTTTCAGACTGAAAGAAGAAAAATGACCTCGAAACAAGTTGAAACTGTCAGAACAAGCTTCTTCTGGCAGAGCCTGACAAAAGGACTTGTTACTGCAGTTTTCATACAGAAATCATCCAAATGACCTCAAAACAAGTTGAAACTGTCAGAACAAGCTTCTTCCGGCAGATGCTGACAAAAGGACATGTTACTGCAGTTTTCATACAGAAATCATCCAAATGACCTCAAAACAAGTTGAAACTGTCAGAACAAGCTTCTTCCGGCAGATGCTGACAAAAGGACATGTTACTGCAGTGTTCAGACTGAAATTAGTTAAATGGCCTGAAAACAAGTTGAAACTGTCAGAACAAGCTTCTTCTGGCAGAGCCTGACAAAAGGACTTGTTACTGCAGTTTTCATACAGAAATCATCCAAATGACCTCAAAACAAGTTGAAACTGTCAGAACAAGCTTCTTCTGGCAGAGCCTGACAAAAGGACTTGTTACTGCAGTTTTCATACAGAAATCATCCAAATGACCTCAAAACAAGTTGAAACTGTCAGAACAAGCTTCTTCCGGCAGATGCTGACAAAAGGACATGTTACTGCATTTTTCAGACTGAAAGAAGAAAAATGACCTCGAAACAAGTTGAAACTGTCAGAACAAGCTTCTTCCGGCAGATGCTGACAAAAGAACATGTTACTGCAGATTTCAGACTGAAAGAAGAAAAATGACCTCGAAACAAGTTGAAACTGTCAGAACAAGCTTCTTCTGGCAGAGCCTGACAAAAGGACTTGTTACTGCAGTTTTCATACAGAAATCATCCAAATGACCTCAAAACAAGTTGAAACTGTCAGAACAAGCTTCTTCCGGCAGATGCTGACAAAAGGACATGTTACTGCAGTGTTCAGACTGAAATTAGTTAAATGGCCTGAAAACAAGTTGAAACTGTCAGAACAAGCTTCTTCTGGCAGAGCCTGACAAAAGGACTTGTTACTGCAGTTTTCATACAGAAATCATCCAAATGACCTCAAAACAAGTTGAAACTGTCAGAACAAGCTTCTTCCGGCAGATGCTGACAAAAGGACATGTTACTGCAGTGTTCAGACTGAAATTAGTTAAATGGCCTGAAAACAAGTTGAAACTGTCAGAACAAGCTTCTTCCGGCAGATGCTGACAAAAGGACATGTTACTGCATTTTTCAGACTGAAAGAAGAAAAATGACCTCGAAACAAGTTGAAACTGTCAGAACAAGCTTCTTCCGGCAGATGCTGACAAAAGGACATGTTACTGCAGTGTTCAGACTGAAATTAGTTAAATGGCCTGAAAACAAGTTGAAACTGTCAGAACAAGCTTCTTCTGGCAGAGCCTGACAAAAGGACTTGTTACTGCAGTTTTCATACAGAAATCATCCAAATGACCTCAGAACACGTTGAAACTGTCAGAACAAGCTTCTTCCGGCAGATGCTGACAAAAAGACATGTTACTGCAGTGTTCAGACTGAAATTAGTTAAATGGCCTGAAAACAAGTTGAAACTGTCAGAACAAGCTTCTTCTGGCAGAGCCTGACAAAAGGACTTGTTACTGCAGTTTTCATACAGAAATCATCCAAATGACCTCAAAACAAGTTGAAACTGTCAGAACAAGCTTCTTCCGGCAGATGCTGACAAAAGGACATGTTACTGCAGTGTTCAGACTGAAATTAGTTAAATGACCTCAGAACACGTTGAAACTGTCAGAACAAGCTTCTTCCGGCAGATGCTGACAAAAGGACATGTTACTGCATTTTTCAGACTGAAAGAAGAAAAATGACCTCGAAACAAGTTGAAACTGTCAGAACAAGCTTCTTCCGGCAGATGCTGACAAAAGGACATGTTACTGCAGTGTTCAGACTGAAATTAGTTAAATGGCCTGAAAACAAGTTGAAACTGTCAGAACAAGCTTCTTCTGGCAGAGCCTGACAAAAGGACTTGTTACTGCAGTTTTCATACAGAAATCATCCAAATGACCTCAAAACAAGTTGAAACTGTCAGAACAAGCTTCTTCCGGCAGATGCTGACAAAAGGACATGTTACTGCAGTGTTCAGACTGAAATTAGTTAAATGACCTCAGAACACGTTGAAACTGTCAGAACAAGCTTCTTCCGGCAGATGCTGACAAAAGGACATGTTAATGCATTTTTCAGACTGAAAGAAGAAAAATGACCTCGAAACAAGTTGAAACTGTCAGAACAAGCTTCTTCTGGCAGAGCCTGACAAAAGGACTTGTTACTGCAGTTTTCATACAGAAATCATCCAAATGACCTCAAAACAAGTTGAAACTGTCAGAACAAGCTTCTTCCGGCAGATGCTGACAAAAGGACATGTTACTGCAGTTTTCATACAGAAATCATCCAAATGACCTCAAAACAAGTTGAAACTGTCAGAACAAGCTTCTTCCGGCAGATGCTGACAAAAGGACATGTTACTGCAGTGTTCAGACTGAAATTAGTTAAATGGCCTGAAAACAAGTTGAAACTGTCAGAACAAGCTTCTTCTGGCAGAGCCTGACAAAAGGACTTGTTACTGCAGTTTTCATACAGAAATCATCCAAATGACCTCAAAACAAGTTGAAACTGTCAGAACAAGCTTCTTCTGGCAGAGCCTGACAAAAGGACTTGTTACTGCAGTTTTCATACAGAAATCATCCAAATGACCTCAAAACAAGTTGAAACTGTCAGAACAAGCTTCTTCCGGCAGATGCTGACAAAAGGACATGTTACTGCATTTTTCAGACTGAAAGAAGAAAAATGACCTCGAAACAAGTTGAAACTGTCAGAACAAGCTTCTTCCGGCAGATGCTGACAAAAGAACATGTTACTGCAGATTTCAGACTGAAAGAAGAAAAATGACCTCGAAACAAGTTGAAACTGTCAGAACAAGCTTCTTCTGGCAGAGCCTGACAAAAGGACTTGTTACTGCAGTTTTCATACAGAAATCATCCAAATGACCTCAAAACAAGTTGAAACTGTCAGAACAAGCTTCCTCCGGCAGATGCTGACAAAAGGACATGTTACTGCAGTGTTCAGACTGAAATTAGTTAAATGGCCTGAAAACAAGTTGAAACTGTCAGAACAAGCTTCTTCTGGCAGAGCCTGACAAAAGGACTTGTTACTGCAGTTTTCATACAGAAATCATCCAAATGACCTCAAAACAAGTTGAAACTGTCAGAACAAGCTTCTTCCGGCAGATGCTGACAAAAGGACATGTTACTGCAGTGTTCAGACTGAAATTAGTTAAATGGCCTGAAAACAAGTTGAAACTGTCAGAACAAGCTTCTTCCGGCAGATGCTGACAAAAGGACATGTTACTGCATTTTTCAGACTGAAAGAAGAAAAATGACCTCGAAACAAGTTGAAACTGTCAGAACAAGCTTCTTCCGGCAGATGCTGACAAAAGGACATGTTACTGCAGTGTTCAGACTGAAATTAGTTAAATGGCCTGAAAACAAGTTGAAACTGTCAGAACAAGCTTCTTCTGGCAGAGCCTGACAAAAGGACTTGTTACTGCAGTTTTCATACAGAAATCATCCAAATGACCTCAGAACACGTTGAAACTGTCAGAACAAGCTTCTTCCGGCAGATGCTGACAAAAAGACATGTTACTGCAGTGTTCAGACTGAAATTAGTTAAATGGCCTGAAAACAAGTTGAAACTGTCAGAACAAGCTTCTTCTGGCAGAGCCTGACAAAAGGACTTGTTACTGCAGTTTTCATACAGAAATCATCCAAATGACCTCAAAACAAGTTGAAACTGTCAGAACAAGCTTCTTCCGGCAGATGCTGACAAAAGGACATGTTACTGCAGTGTTCAGACTGAAATTAGTTAAATGACCTCAGAACACGTTGAAACTGTCAGAACAAGCTTCTTCCGGCAGATGCTGACAAAAGGACATGTTACTGCAGTGTTCAGACTGAAATTAGTTAAATGGCCTCGAAACAAGTTGAAACTGTCAGAACAAGCTTCTTCTAGCAGAGCCTGACAAAAAAACATGTTACTGCAGATTTCAGACTGAAAGAAGAAAAATGACCTCAGAACACATTGAAACTGTCAGAACAAGCTTCTTCCGGCAGATGCTGACAAAAGGACATGTTACTGCATTTTTCAGACTGAAAGAAGAAAAATGACCTCGAAACAAGTTGAAACTGTCAGAACAAGCTTCTTCTGGCAGAGCCTGACAAAAGGACTTGTTACTGCAGTTTTCTTACAGAAATCATCGAAATGACCTCAAAACAAGTTGAAACTGTCAGAACAAGCTTCTTCTGGCAGAGCCTGACAAAAGGACATGTTACTGCAGATTTCAGACTGAAAGAAGAAAAATGACCTCGAAACAAGTTGAAACTGTCAGAACAAGCTTCTGCTGGCAGAGCCTTACAAAAAACATGTTCCTGCAGATTTCAGACTGAAAGAAGAAAAATTACCTCAAAACAAGTTGAAACTGTCAGAACAAGCTTCTTCCGGCAGATGCTGACAAAAGGACATGTTACTGCATTTTTCAGACTGAAAGAAGAAAAATGACCTCGAAACAAGTTGAAACTGTCAGAACAAGCTTCTTCCGGCAGATGCTGACAAAAGGACATGTTACTGCAGTGTTCAGACTGAAATTAGTTAAATGGCCTGAAAACAAGTTGAAACTGTCAGAACAAGCTTCTTCTGGCAGAGCCTGACAAAAGGACTTGTTACTGCAGTTTTCATACAGAAATCATCCAAATGACCTCAGAACACGTTGAAACTGTCAGAACAAGCTTCTTCCGGCAGATGCTGACAAAAGGACATGTTACTGCATTTTTCAGACTGAAAGAAGAAAAATGACCTCGAAACAAGTTGAAACTGTCAGAACAAGCTTCTTCCGGCAGATGCTGACAAAAGGACATGTTAATGCATTTTTCTGACTGAAAGAAGAAAAATGACCTCGAAACAAGTTGAAACTGTCAGAACAAGCTTCTTCTAGCAGAGCCTGACAAAAGGACATGTTACTGCAGATTTCAGACTGAAAGAAGAAAAATGACCTCGAAACAAGTTGAAACTGTCAGAACAAGCTTCTGCTGGCAGAGCCTTACAAAAAACATGTTCCTGCAGATTTCAGACTGAAAGAAGAAAAATTACCTCAAAACAAGTTGAAACTGTCAGAACAAGCTTCTTCCGGCAGATGCTGACAAAAGGACATGTTACTGCATTTTTCAGACTGAAAGAAGAAAAATGACCTGAAAACAAGTTGAAACTGGCAGAACAACCTTCTCCTCTTGCAGAAGGGCTGCCTATACCTGTAAAGTGAGACAGCTGTCTGTTCTGATCTGGTGCAATATAACTTAAAATTAATTAAATTATTTATTTATTTAATTATTTATTTATTTATTTTTAAATTTATTTATTTTTTATTATTATTATTATTTTTATTATTTTTATGACTGAAGAGTTTTCCAGACGGACAGGAAACGCTGTCTGGCCGGATGTGCGAGATCGAGGGCGAGAGACCTTCCGTGTGATTTTTGGAAATTATACACAGTGTTGGGAAACTAACTAGTAACTTAAATAATATTACTTTTTACCAGTAACGAGTAGTGTAACAAATTACTTTTTCATTTTTACTTTGTCACATTTACTTTTATTTCAAAAGTAAAATATTAATTTTTTCACTCCGGCCTGATACGGAAACGATTCGTCCTCGTCTGTTTTTAAGGTCGGTGGCGTAAACTCGATCCATTCCGTTTGTTGTTGTTTTGCTGCCCGCTCGCACCACGGAGGCGGACTGTCTCTCCGTTAAAATCAAAATCTTCTGGCAGAGTCTTCCTCTGTCAGAAGATGTTACTGCAGTGTTCAGTAACATCAGTAAAATGACCTCAAAACAAGTTGAAACTGTCAGAACAAGCTTTTTCTGGCAGAGCCTTACAAAAGGACATGTTACTGCAGTGTTCAGACTGAAATTAGTTAAATGGCCTGAAAACAAGTTGAAACTGTCAGAACAAGCTTCTTCTGGCAGAGCCTGACAAAAGGACTTGTTACTGCAGTTTTCATACAGAAATCATCCAAATGACCTCAAAACAAGTTGAAACTGTCAGAACAAGCTTCTTCCGGCAGATGCTGACAAAAGGACATGTTACTGCAGTGTTCAGACTGAAATTAGTTAAATGGCCTGAAAACAAGTTGAAACTGTCAGAACAAGCTTCTTCCGGCAGATGCTGACAAAAGGACATGTTACTGCATTTTTCAGACTGAAAGAAGAAAAATGACCTCGAAACAAGTTGAAACTGTCAGAACAAGCTTCTTCCGGCAGATGCTGACAAAAGGACATGTTACTGCAGTGTTCAGACTGAAATTAGTTAAATGGCCTGAAAACAAGTTGAAACTGTCAGAACAAGCTTCTTCTGGCAGAGCCTGACAAAAGGACTTGTTACTGCAGTTTTCATACAGAAATCATCCAAATGACCTCAGAACACGTTGAAACTGTCAGAACAAGCTTCTTCCGGCAGATGCTGACAAAAAGACATGTTACTGCAGTGTTCAGACTGAAATTAGTTAAATGGCCTGAAAACAAGTTGAAACTGTCAGAACAAGCTTCTTCTGGCAGAGCCTGACAAAAGGACTTGTTACTGCAGTTTTCATACAGAAATCATCCAAATGACCTCAAAACAAGTTGAAACTGTCAGAACAAGCTTCTTCCGGCAGATGCTGACAAAAGGACATGTTACTGCAGTGTTCAGACTGAAATTAGTTAAATGACCTCAGAACACGTTGAAACTGTCAGAACAAGCTTCTTCCGGCAGATGCTGACAAAAGGACATGTTAATGCATTTTTCAGACTGAAAGAAGAAAAATGACCTCGAAACAAGTTGAAACTGTCAGAACAAGCTTCTTCTGGCAGAGCCTGACAAAAGGACTTGTTACTGCAGTTTTCATACAGAAATCATCCAAATGACCTCAAAACAAGTTGAAACTGTCAGAACAAGCTTCTTCCGGCAGATGCTGACAAAAGGACATGTTACTGCAGTTTTCATACAGAAATCATCCAAATGACCTCAAAACAAGTTGAAACTGTCAGAACAAGCTTCTTCCGGCAGATGCTGACAAAAGGACATGTTACTGCAGTGTTCAGACTGAAATTAGTTAAATGGCCTGAAAACAAGTTGAAACTGTCAGAACAAGCTTCTTCTGGCAGAGCCTGACAAAAGGACTTGTTACTGCAGTTTTCATACAGAAATCATCCAAATGACCTCAAAACAAGTTGAAACTGTCAGAACAAGCTTCTTCTGGCAGAGCCTGACAAAAGGACTTGTTACTGCAGTTTTCATACAGAAATCATCCAAATGACCTCAAAACAAGTTGAAACTGTCAGAACAAGCTTCTTCCGGCAGATGCTGACAAAAGGACATGTTACTGCATTTTTCAGACTGAAAGAAGAAAAATGACCTCGAAACAAGTTGAAACTGTCAGAACAAGCTTCTTCCGGCAGATGCTGACAAAAGAACATGTTACTGCAGATTTCAGACTGAAAGAAGAAAAATGACCTCGAAACAAGTTGAAACTGTCAGAACAAGCTTCTTCTGGCAGAGCCTGACAAAAGGACTTGTTACTGCAGTTTTCATACAGAAATCATCCAAATGACCTCAAAACAAGTTGAAACTGTCAGAACAAGCTTCTTCCGGCAGATGCTGACAAAAGGACATGTTACTGCAGTGTTCAGACTGAAATTAGTTAAATGGCCTGAAAACAAGTTGAAACTGTCAGAACAAGCTTCTTCTGGCAGAGCCTGACAAAAGGACTTGTTACTGCAGTTTTCATACAGAAATCATCCAAATGACCTCAAAACAAGTTGAAACTGTCAGAACAAGCTTCTTCCGGCAGATGCTGACAAAAGGACATGTTACTGCAGTGTTCAGACTGAAATTAGTTAAATGGCCTGAAAACAAGTTGAAACTGTCAGAACAAGCTTCTTCCGGCAGATGCTGACAAAAGGACATGTTACTGCATTTTTCAGACTGAAAGAAGAAAAATGACCTCGAAACAAGTTGAAACTGTCAGAACAAGCTTCTTCCGGCAGATGCTGACAAAAGGACATGTTACTGCAGTGTTCAGACTGAAATTAGTTAAATGGCCTGAAAACAAGTTGAAACTGTCAGAACAAGCTTCTTCTGGCAGAGCCTGACAAAAGGACTTGTTACTGCAGTTTTCATACAGAAATCATCCAAATGACCTCAGAACACGTTGAAACTGTCAGAACAAGCTTCTTCCGGCAGATGCTGACAAAAAGACATGTTACTGCAGTGTTCAGACTGAAATTAGTTAAATGGCCTGAAAACAAGTTGAAACTGTCAGAACAAGCTTCTTCTGGCAGAGCCTGACAAAAGGACTTGTTACTGCAGTTTTCATACAGAAATCATCCAAATGACCTCAAAACAAGTTGAAACTGTCAGAACAAGCTTCTTCCGGCAGATGCTGACAAAAGGACATGTTACTGCAGTGTTCAGACTGAAATTAGTTAAATGACCTCAGAACACGTTGAAACTGTCAGAACAAGCTTCTTCCGGCAGATGCTGACAAAAGGACATGTTACTGCATTTTTCAGACTGAAAGAAGAAAAATGACCTCGAAACAAGTTGAAACTGTCAGAACAAGCTTCTTCCGGCAGATGCTGACAAAAGGACATGTTACTGCAGTGTTCAGACTGAAATTAGTTAAATGGCCTGAAAACAAGTTGAAACTGTCAGAACAAGCTTCTTCTGGCAGAGCCTGACAAAAGGACTTGTTACTGCAGTTTTCATACAGAAATCATCCAAATGACCTCAGAACACGTTGAAACTGTCAGAACAAGCTTCTTCCGGCAGATGCTGACAAAAAGACATGTTACTGCATTTTTCAGACTGAAAGAAGAAAAATGACCTCGAAACAAGTTGAAACTGTCAGAACAAGCTTCTTCTAGCAGAGCCTGACAAAAAAAACATGTTACTGCAGATTTCAGACTGAAAGAAGAAAAATGACCTCAGAACACGTTGAAACTGTCAGAACAAGCTTCTTCCGGCAGATGCTGACAAAAGGACATGTTACTGCATTTTTCAGACTGAAAGAAGAAAAATGACCTCGAAACAAGTTGAAACTGTCAGAACAAGCTTCTTCCGGCAGATGCTGACAAAAGGACATGTTACTGCAGTGTTCAGACTGAAATTAGTTAAATGGCCTCGAAACAAGTTGAAACTGTCAGAACAAGCTTCTTCTAGCAGAGCCTGACAAAAAAACATGTTACTGCAGATTTCAGACTGAAAGAAGAAAAATGACCTCAGAACACATTGAAACTGTCAGAACAAGCTTCTTCCGGCAGATGCTGACAAAAGGACATGTTACTGCATTTTTCAGACTGAAAGAAGAAAAATGACCTCGAAACAAGTTGAAACTGTCAGAACAAGCTTCTTCTGGCAGAGCCTGACAAAAGGACTTGTTACTGCAGTTTTCTTACAGAAATCATCGAAATGACCTCAAAACAAGTTGAAACTGTCAGAACAAGCTTCTTCTGGCAGAGCCTGACAAAAGGACATGTTACTGCAGATTTCAGACTGAAAGAAGAAAAATGACCTCGAAACAAGTTGAAACTGTCAGAACAAGCTTCTGCTGGCAGAGCCTTACAAAAAACATGTTCCTGCAGATTTCAGACTGAAAGAAGAAAAATTACCTCAAAACAAGTTGAAACTGTCAGAACAAGCTTCTTCCGGCAGATGCTGACAAAAGGACATGTTACTGCATTTTTCAGACTGAAAGAAGAAAAATGACCTCGAAACAAGTTGAAACTGTCAGAACAAGCTTCTTCCGGCAGATGCTGACAAAAGGACATGTTACTGCAGTGTTCAGACTGAAATTAGTTAAATGGCCTGAAAACAAGTTGAAACTGTCAGAACAAGCTTCTTCTGGCAGAGCCTGACAAAAGGACTTGTTACTGCAGTTTTCATACAGAAATCATCCAAATGACCTCAGAACACGTTGAAACTGTCAGAACAAGCTTCTTCCGGCAGATGCTGACAAAAGGACATGTTACTGCATTTTTCAGACTGAAAGAAGAAAAATGACCTCGAAACAAGTTGAAACTGTCAGAACAAGCTTCTTCCGGCAGATGCTGACAAAAGGACATGTTAATGCATTTTTCTGACTGAAAGAAGAAAAATGACCTCGAAACAAGTTGAAACTGTCAGAACAAGCTTCTTCTAGCAGAGCCTGACAAAAGGACATGTTACTGCAGATTTCAGACTGAAAGAAGAAAAATGACCTCGAAACAAGTTGAAACTGTCAGAACAAGCTTCTGCTGGCAGAGCCTTACAAAAAACATGTTCCTGCAGATTTCAGACTGAAAGAAGAAAAATTACCTCAAAACAAGTTGAAACTGTCAGAACAAGCTTCTTCCGGCAGATGCTGACAAAAGGACATGTTACTGCATTTTTCAGACTGAAAGAAGAAAAATGACCTGAAAACAAGTTGAAACTGGCAGAACAACCTTCTCCTCTTGCAGAAGGGCTGCCTATACCTGTAAAGTGAGACAGCTGTCTGTTCTGATCTGGTGCAATATAACTTAAAATTAATTAAATTATTTATTTATTTAATTATTTATTTATTTATTTTTAAATTTATTTATTTTTTATTATTATTATTATTTTTATTATTTTTATGACTGAAGAGTTTTCCAGACGGACAGGAAACGCTGTCTGGCCGGATGTGCGAGATCGAGGGCGAGAGACCTTCCGTGTGATTTTTGGAAATTATACACAGTGTTGGGAAACTAACTAGTAACTTAAATAATATTACTTTTTACCAGTAACGAGTAGTGTAACAAATTACTTTTTCATTTTTACTTTGTCACATTTACTTTTATTTCAAAAGTAAAATATTAATTTTTTCACTCCGGCCTGATACGGAAACGATTCGTCCTCGTCTGTTTTTAAGGTCGGTGGCGTAAACTCGATCCATTCCGTTTGTTGTTGTTTTGCTGCCCGCTCGCACCACGGAGGCGGACTGTCTCTCCGTTAAAATCAAAATCTTCTGGCAGAGTCTTCCTCTGTCAGAAGATGTTACTGCAGTGTTCAGTAACATCAGTAAAATGACCTCAAAACAAGTTGAAACTGTCAGAACAAGCTTTTTCTGGCAGAGCCTTACAAAAGGACATGTTACTGCAGTGTTCAGACTGAAATTAGTTAAATGGCCTGAAAACAAGTTGAAACTGTCAGAACAAGCTTCTTCTGGCAGAGCCTGACAAAAGGACTTGTTACTGCAGTTTTCATACAGAAATCATCCAAATGACCTCAAAACAAGTTGAAACTGTCAGAACAAGCTTCTTCCGGCAGATGCTGACAAAAGGACATGTTACTGCAGTGTTCAGACTGAAATTAGTTAAATGGCCTGAAAACAAGTTGAAACTGTCAGAACAAGCTTCTTCCGGCAGATGCTGACAAAAGGACATGTTACTGCATTTTTCAGACTGAAAGAAGAAAAATGACCTCGAAACAAGTTGAAACTGTCAGAACAAGCTTCTTCCGGCAGATGCTGACAAAAGGACATGTTACTGCAGTGTTCAGACTGAAATTAGTTAAATGGCCTGAAAACAAGTTGAAACTGTCAGAACAAGCTTCTTCTGGCAGAGCCTGACAAAAGGACTTGTTACTGCAGTTTTCATACAGAAATCATCCAAATGACCTCAGAACACGTTGAAACTGTCAGAACAAGCTTCTTCCGGCAGATGCTGACAAAAAGACATGTTACTGCAGTGTTCAGACTGAAATTAGTTAAATGGCCTGAAAACAAGTTGAAACTGTCAGAACAAGCTTCTTCTGGCAGAGCCTGACAAAAGGACTTGTTACTGCAGTTTTCATACAGAAATCATCCAAATTACCTCAAAACAAGTTGAAACTGTCAGAACAAGCTTCTTCCGGCAGATGCTGACAAAAGGACATGTTACTGCATTTTTCAGACTGAAAGAAGAAAAATGACCTCGAAACAAGTTGAAACTGTCAGAACAAGCTTCTTCCGGCAGATGCTGACAAAAGGACATGTTACTGCAGTGTTCAGACTGAAATTAGTTAAATGGCCTGAAAACAAGTTGAAACTGTCAGAACAAGCTTCTTCTGGCAGAGCCTGACAAAAGGACTTGTTACTGCAGTTTTCATACAGAAATCATCCAAATGACCTCAGAACACGTTGAAACTGTCAGAACAAGCTTCTTCCGGCAGATGCTGACAAAAGGACATGTTACTGCATTTTTCAGACTGAAAGAAGAAAAATGACCTCGAAACAAGTTGAAACTGTCAGAACAAGCTTCTTCCGGCAGATGCTGACAAAAGGACATGTTAATGCATTTTTCTGACTGAAAGAAGAAAAATGACCTCGAAACAAGTTGAAACTGTCAGAACAAGCTTCTTCTAGCAGAGCCTGACAAAAGGACATGTTACTGCAGATTTCAGACTGAAAGAAGAAAAATGACCTCGAAACAAGTTGAAACTGTCAGAACAAGCTTCTGCTGGCAGAGCCTTACAAAAAACATGTTCCTGCAGATTTCAGACTGAAAGAAGAAAAATTACCTCAAAACAAGTTGAAACTGTCAGAACAAGCTTCTTCCGGCAGATGCTGACAAAAGGACATGTTACTGCATTTTTCAGACTGAAAGAAGAAAAATGACCTGAAAACAAGTTGAAACTGGCAGAACAACCTTCTCCTCTTGCAGAAGGGCTGCCTATACCTGTAAAGTGAGACAGCTGTCTGTTCTGATCTGGTGCAATATAACTTAAAATTAATTAAATTATTTATTTATTTAATTATTTATTTATTTATTTTTAAATTTATTTATTTTTTATTATTATTATTATTTTTATTATTTTTATGACTGAAGAGTTTTCCAGACGGACAGGAAACGCTGTCTGGCCGGATGTGCGAGATCGAGGGCGAGAGACCTTCCGTGTGATTTTTGGAAATTATACACAGTGTTGGGAAACTAACTAGTAACTTAAATAATATTACTTTTTACCAGTAACGAGTAGTGTAACAAATTACTTTTTCATTTTTACTTTGTCACATTTACTTTTATTTCAAAAGTAAAATATTAATTTTTTCACTCCGGCCTGATACGGAAACGATTCGTCCTCGTCTGTTTTTAAGGTCGGTGGCGTAAACTCGATCCATTCCGTTTGTTGTTGTTTTGCTGCCCGCTCGCACCACGGAGGCGGACTGTCTCTCCGTTAAAATCAAAATCTTCTGGCAGAGTCTTCCTCTGTCAGAAGATGTTACTGCAGTGTTCAGTAACATCAGTAAAATGACCTCAAAACAAGTTGAAACTGTCAGAACAAGCTTTTTCTGGCAGAGCCTTACAAAAGGACATGTTACTGCAGTGTTCAGACTGAAATTAGTTAAATGGCCTGAAAACAAGTTGAAACTGTCAGAACAAGCTTCTTCTGGCAGAGCCTGACAAAAGGACTTGTTACTGCAGTTTTCATACAGAAATCATCCAAATGACCTCAAAACAAGTTGAAACTGTCAGAACAAGCTTCTTCCGGCAGATGCTGACAAAAGGACATGTTACTGCAGTGTTCAGACTGAAATTAGTTAAATGGCCTGAAAACAAGTTGAAACTGTCAGAACAAGCTTCTTCCGGCAGATGCTGACAAAAGGACATGTTACTGCATTTTTCAGACTGAAAGAAGAAAAATGACCTCGAAACAAGTTGAAACTGTCAGAACAAGCTTCTTCCGGCAGATGCTGACAAAAGGACATGTTACTGCAGTGTTCAGACTGAAATTAGTTAAATGGCCTGAAAACAAGTTGAAACTGTCAGAACAAGCTTCTTCTGGCAGAGCCTGACAAAAGGACTTGTTACTGCAGTTTTCATACAGAAATCATCCAAATGACCTCAGAACACGTTGAAACTGTCAGAACAAGCTTCTTCCGGCAGATGCTGACAAAAAGACATGTTACTGCAGTGTTCAGACTGAAATTAGTTAAATGGCCTGAAAACAAGTTGAAACTGTCAGAACAAGCTTCTTCTGGCAGAGCCTGACAAAAGGACTTGTTACTGCAGTTTTCATACAGAAATCATCCAAATGACCTCAAAACAAGTTGAAACTGTCAGAACAAGCTTCTTCCGGCAGATGCTGACAAAAGGACATGTTACTGCAGTGTTCAGACTGAAATTAGTTAAATGACCTCAGAACACGTTGAAACTGTCAGAACAAGCTTCTTCCGGCAGATGCTGACAAAAGGACATGTTACTGCATTTTTCAGACTGAAAGAAGAAAAATGACCTCGAAACAAGTTGAAACTGTCAGAACAAGCTTCTTCCGGCAGATGCTGACAAAAGGACATGTTACTGCAGTGTTCAGACTGAAATTAGTTAAATGGCCTGAAAACAAGTTGAAACTGTCAGAACAAGCTTCTTCTGGCAGAGCCTGACAAAAGGACTTGTTACTGCAGTTTTCATACAGAAATCATCCAAATGACCTCAGAACACGTTGAAACTGTCAGAACAAGCTTCTTCCGGCAGATGCTGACAAAAAGACATGTTACTGCATTTTTCAGACTGAAAGAAGAAAAATGACCTCGAAACAAGTTGAAACTGTCAGAACAAGCTTCTTCTAGCAGAGCCTGACAAAAAAAACATGTTACTGCAGATTTCAGACTGAAAGAAGAAAAATGACCTCAGAACACGTTGAAACTGTCAGAACAAGCTTCTTCCGGCAGATGCTGACAAAAGGACATGTTACTGCATTTTTCAGACTGAAAGAAGAAAAATGACCTCGAAACAAGTTGAAACTGTCAGAACAAGCTTCTTCCGGCAGATGCTGACAAAAGGACATGTTACTGCAGTGTTCAGACTGAAATTAGTTAAATGGCCTCGAAACAAGTTGAAACTGTCAGAACAAGCTTCTTCTAGCAGAGCCTGACAAAAAAACATGTTACTGCAGATTTCAGACTGAAAGAAGAAAAATGACCTCAGAACACATTGAAACTGTCAGAACAAGCTTCTTCCGGCAGATGCTGACAAAAGGACATGTTACTGCATTTTTCAGACTGAAAGAAGAAAAATGACCTCGAAACAAGTTGAAACTGTCAGAACAAGCTTCTTCTGGCAGAGCCTGACAAAAGGACTTGTTACTGCAGTTTTCTTACAGAAATCATCGAAATGACCTCAAAACAAGTTGAAACTGTCAGAACAAGCTTCTTCTGGCAGAGCCTGACAAAAGGACATGTTACTGCAGATTTCAGACTGAAAGAAGAAAAATGACCTCGAAACAAGTTGAAACTGTCAGAACAAGCTTCTTCCGGCAGATGCTGACAAAAGAACATGTTACTGCAGATTTCAGACTGAAAGAAGAAAAATGACCTCGAAACAAGTTGAAACTGTCAGAACAAGCTTCTTCTGGCAGAGCCTGACAAAAGGACTTGTTACTGCAGTTTTCATACAGAAATCATCCAAATGACCTCAAAACAAGTTGAAACTGTCAGAACAAGCTTCTTCCGGCAGATGCTGACAAAAGGACATGTTACTGCAGTGTTCAGACTGAAATTAGTTAAATGGCCTGAAAACAAGTTGAAACTGTCAGAACAAGCTTCTTCTGGCAGAGCCTGACAAAAGGACTTGTTACTGCAGTTTTCATACAGAAATCATCCAAATGACCTCAGAACACGTTGAAACTGTCAGAACAAGCTTCTTCCGGCAGATGCTGACAAAAGGACATGTTACTGCATTTTTCAGACTGAAAGAAGAAAAATGACCTCGAAACAAGTTGAAACTGTCAGAACAAGCTTCTTCCGGCAGATGCTGACAAAAGGACATGTTAATGCATTTTTCTGACTGAAAGAAGAAAAATGACCTCGAAACAAGTTGAAACTGTCAGAACAAGCTTCTTCTAGCAGAGCCTGACAAAAGGACATGTTACTGCAGATTTCAGACTGAAAGAAGAAAAATGACCTCGAAACAAGTTGAAACTGTCAGAACAAGCTTCTGCTGGCAGAGCCTTACAAAAAACATGTTCCTGCAGATTTCAGACTGAAAGAAGAAAAATTACCTCAAAACAAGTTGAAACTGTCAGAACAAGCTTCTTCCGGCAGATGCTGACAAAAGGACATGTTACTGCATTTTTCAGACTGAAAGAAGAAAAATGACCTGAAAACAAGTTGAAACTGGCAGAACAACCTTCTCCTCTTGCAGAAGGGCTGCCTATACCTGTAAAGTGAGACAGCTGTCTGTTCTGATCTGGTGCAATATAACTTAAAATTAATTAAATTATTTATTTATTTAATTATTTATTTATTTATTTTTAAATTTATTTATTTTTTATTATTATTATTATTTTTATTATTTTTATGACTGAAGAGTTTTCCAGACGGACAGGAAACGCTGTCTGGCCGGATGTGCGAGATCGAGGGCGAGAGACCTTCCGTGTGATTTTTGGAAATTATACACAGTGTTGGGAAACTAACTAGTAACTTAAATAATATTACTTTTTACCAGTAACGAGTAGTGTAACAAATTACTTTTTCATTTTTACTTTGTCACATTTACTTTTATTTCAAAAGTAAAATATTAATTTTTTCACTCCGGCCTGATACGGAAACGATTCGTCCTCGTCTGTTTTTAAGGTCGGTGGCGTAAACTCGATCCATTCCGTTTGTTGTTGTTTTGCTGCCCGCTCGCACCACGGAGGCGGACTGTCTCTCCGTTAAAATCAAAATCTTCTGGCAGAGTCTTCCTCTGTCAGAAGATGTTACTGCAGTGTTCAGTAACATCAGTAAAATGACCTCAAAACAAGTTGAAACTGTCAGAACAAGCTTTTTCTGGCAGAGCCTTACAAAAGGACATGTTACTGCAGTGTTCAGACTGAAATTAGTTAAATGGCCTGAAAACAAGTTGAAACTGTCAGAACAAGCTTCTTCTGGCAGAGCCTGACAAAAGGACTTGTTACTGCAGTTTTCAAACAGAAATCATCCAAATGACCTCAAAACAAGTTGAAACTGTCAGAACAAGCTTCTTCCGGCAGATGCTGACAAAAGGACATGTTACTGCAGTGTTCAGACTGAAATTAGTTAAATGGCCTGAAAACAAGTTGAAACTGTCAGAACAAGCTTCTTCCGGCAGATGCTGACAAAAGGACATGTTACTGCATTTTTCAGACTGAAAGAAGAAAAATGACCTCGAAACAAGTTGAAACTGTCAGAACAAGCTTCTTCCGGCAGATGCTGACAAAAGGACATGTTACTGCAGTGTTCAGACTGAAATTAGTTAAATGGCCTGAAAACAAGTTGAAACTGTCAGAACAAGCTTCTTCTGGCAGAGCCTGACAAAAGGACTTGTTACTGCAGTTTTCATACAGAAATCATCCAAATGACCTCAGAACACGTTGAAACTGTCAGAACAAGCTTCTTCCGGCAGATGCTGACAAAAAGACATGTTACTGCAGTGTTCAGACTGAAATTAGTTAAATGGCCTGAAAACAAGTTGAAACTGTCAGAACAAGCTTCTTCTGGCAGAGCCTGACAAAAGGACTTGTTACTGCAGTTTTCATACAGAAATCATCCAAATTACCTCAAAACAAGTTGAAACTGTCAGAACAAGCTTCTTCCGGCAGATGCTGACAAAAGGACATGTTACTGCATTTTTCAGACTGAAAGAAGAAAAATGACCTCGAAACAAGTTGAAACTGTCAGAACAAGCTTCTTCCGGCAGATGCTGACAAAAGGACATGTTACTGCAGTGTTCAGACTGAAATTAGTTAAATGGCCTGAAAACAAGTTGAAACTGTCAGAACAAGCTTCTTCTGGCAGAGCCTGACAAAAGGACTTGTTACTGCAGTTTTCATACAGAAATCATCCAAATGACCTCAGAACACGTTGAAACTGTCAGAACAAGCTTCTTCCGGCAGATGCTGACAAAAGGACATGTTACTGCATTTTTCAGACTGAAAGAAGAAAAATGACCTCGAAACAAGTTGAAACTGTCAGAACAAGCTTCTTCCGGCAGATGCTGACAAAAGGACATGTTAATGCATTTTTCTGACTGAAAGAAGAAAAATGACCTCGAAACAAGTTGAAACTGTCAGAACAAGCTTCTTCTAGCAGAGCCTGACAAAAGGACATGTTACTGCAGATTTCAGACTGAAAGAAGAAAAATGACCTCGAAACAAGTTGAAACTGTCAGAACAAGCTTCTGCTGGCAGAGCCTTACAAAAAACATGTTCCTGCAGATTTCAGACTGAAAGAAGAAAAATTACCTCAAAACAAGTTGAAACTGTCAGAACAAGCTTCTTCCGGCAGATGCTGACAAAAGGACATGTTACTGCATTTTTCAGACTGAAAGAAGAAAAATGACCTGAAAACAAGTTGAAACTGGCAGAACAACCTTCTCCTCTTGCAGAAGGGCTGCCTATACCTGTAAAGTGAGACAGCTGTCTGTTCTGATCTGGTGCAATATAACTTAAAATTAATTAAATTATTTATTTATTTAATTATTTATTTATTTATTTTTAAATTTATTTATTTTTTATTATTATTATTATTTTTATTATTTTTATGACTGAAGAGTTTTCCAGACGGACAGGAAACGCTGTCTGGCCGGATGTGCGAGATCGAGGGCGAGAGACCTTCCGTGTGATTTTTGGAAATTATACACAGTGTTGGGAAACTAACTAGTAACTTAAATAATATTACTTTTTACCAGTAACGAGTAGTGTAACAAATTACTTTTTCATTTTTACTTTGTCACATTTACTTTTATTTCAAAAGTAAAATATTAATTTTTTCACTCCGGCCTGATACGGAAACGATTCGTCCTCGTCTGTTTTTAAGGTCGGTGGCGTAAACTCGATCCATTCCGTTTGTTGTTGTTTTGCTGCCCGCTCGCACCACGGAGGCGGACTGTCTCTCCGTTAAAATCAAAATCTTCTGGCAGAGTCTTCCTCTGTCAGAAGATGTTACTGCAGTGTTCAGTAACATCAGTAAAATGACCTCAAAACAAGTTGAAACTGTCAGAACAAGCTTTTTCTGGCAGAGCCTTACAAAAGGACATGTTACTGCAGTGTTCAGACTGAAATTAGTTAAATGGCCTGAAAACAAGTTGAAACTGTCAGAACAAGCTTCTTCTGGCAGAGCCTGACAAAAGGACTTGTTACTGCAGTTTTCATACAGAAATCATCCAAATGACCTCAAAACAAGTTGAAACTGTCAGAACAAGCTTCTTCCGGCAGATGCTGACAAAAGGACATGTTACTGCAGTGTTCAGACTGAAATTAGTTAAATGGCCTGAAAACAAGTTGAAACTGTCAGAACAAGCTTCTTCCGGCAGATGCTGACAAAAGGACATGTTACTGCATTTTTCAGACTGAAAGAAGAAAAATGACCTCGAAACAAGTTGAAACTGTCAGAACAAGCTTCTTCCGGCAGATGCTGACAAAAGGACATGTTACTGCAGTGTTCAGACTGAAATTAGTTAAATGGCCTGAAAACAAGTTGAAACTGTCAGAACAAGCTTCTTCTGGCAGAGCCTGACAAAAGGACTTGTTACTGCAGTTTTCATACAGAAATCATCCAAATGACCTCAGAACACGTTGAAACTGTCAGAACAAGCTTCTTCCGGCAGATGCTGACAAAAAGACATGTTACTGCAGTGTTCAGACTGAAATTAGTTAAATGGCCTGAAAACAAGTTGAAACTGTCAGAACAAGCTTCTTCTGGCAGAGCCTGACAAAAGGACTTGTTACTGCAGTTTTCATACAGAAATCATCCAAATGACCTCAAAACAAGTTGAAACTGTCAGAACAAGCTTCTTCCGGCAGATGCTGACAAAAGGACATGTTACTGCAGTGTTCAGACTGAAATTAGTTAAATGACCTCAGAACACGTTGAAACTGTCAGAACAAGCTTCTTCCGGCAGATGCTGACAAAAGGACATGTTACTGCATTTTTCAGACTGAAAGAAGAAAAATGACCTCGAAACAAGTTGAAACTGTCAGAACAAGCTTCTTCCGGCAGATGCTGACAAAAGGACATGTTACTGCAGTGTTCAGACTGAAATTAGTTAAATGGCCTGAAAACAAGTTGAAACTGTCAGAACAAGCTTCTTCTGGCAGAGCCTGACAAAAGGACTTGTTACTGCAGTTTTCATACAGAAATCATCCAAATGACCTCAGAACACGTTGAAACTGTCAGAACAAGCTTCTTCCGGCAGATGCTGACAAAAAGACATGTTACTGCATTTTTCAGACTGAAAGAAGAAAAATGACCTCGAAACAAGTTGAAACTGTCAGAACAAGCTTCTTCTAGCAGAGCCTGACAAAAAAAACATGTTACTGCAGATTTCAGACTGAAAGAAGAAAAATGACCTCAGAACACGTTGAAACTGTCAGAACAAGCTTCTTCCGGCAGATGCTGACAAAAGGACATGTTACTGCATTTTTCAGACTGAAAGAAGAAAAATGACCTCGAAACAAGTTGAAACTGTCAGAACAAGCTTCTTCCGGCAGATGCTGACAAAAGGACATGTTACTGCAGTGTTCAGACTGAAATTAGTTAAATGGCCTCGAAACAAGTTGAAACTGTCAGAACAAGCTTCTTCTAGCAGAGCCTGACAAAAAAACATGTTACTGCAGATTTCAGACTGAAAGAAGAAAAATGACCTCAGAACACATTGAAACTGTCAGAACAAGCTTCTTCCGGCAGATGCTGACAAAAGGACATGTTACTGCATTTTTCAGACTGAAAGAAGAAAAATGACCTCGAAACAAGTTGAAACTGTCAGAACAAGCTTCTTCTGGCAGAGCCTGACAAAAGGACTTGTTACTGCAGTTTTCTTACAGAAATCATCGAAATGACCTCAAAACAAGTTGAAACTGTCAGAACAAGCTTCTTCTGGCAGAGCCTGACAAAAGGACATGTTACTGCAGATTTCAGACTGAAAGAAGAAAAATGACCTCGAAACAAGTTGAAACTGTCAGAACAAGCTTCTTCCGGCAGATGCTGACAAAAGAACATGTTACTGCAGATTTCAGACTGAAAGAAGAAAAATGACCTCGAAACAAGTTGAAACTGTCAGAACAAGCTTCTTCTGGCAGAGCCTGACAAAAGGACTTGTTACTGCAGTTTTCATACAGAAATCATCCAAATGACCTCAAAACAAGTTGAAACTGTCAGAACAAGCTTCTTCCGGCAGATGCTGACAAAAGGACATGTTACTGCAGTGTTCAGACTGAAATTAGTTAAATGGCCTGAAAACAAGTTGAAACTGTCAGAACAAGCTTCTTCTGGCAGAGCCTGACAAAAGGACTTGTTACTGCAGTTTTCATACAGAAATCATCCAAATGACCTCAGAACACGTTGAAACTGTCAGAACAAGCTTCTTCCGGCAGATGCTGACAAAAGGACATGTTACTGCATTTTTCAGACTGAAAGAAGAAAAATGACCTCGAAACAAGTTGAAACTGTCAGAACAAGCTTCTTCCGGCAGATGCTGACAAAAGGACATGTTAATGCATTTTTCTGACTGAAAGAAGAAAAATGACCTCGAAACAAGTTGAAACTGTCAGAACAAGCTTCTTCTAGCAGAGCCTGACAAAAGGACATGTTACTGCAGATTTCAGACTGAAAGAAGAAAAATGACCTCGAAACAAGTTGAAACTGTCAGAACAAGCTTCTGCTGGCAGAGCCTTACAAAAAACATGTTCCTGCAGATTTCAGACTGAAAGAAGAAAAATTACCTCAAAACAAGTTGAAACTGTCAGAACAAGCTTCTTCCGGCAGATGCTGACAAAAGGACATGTTACTGCATTTTTCAGACTGAAAGAAGAAAAATGACCTGAAAACAAGTTGAAACTGGCAGAACAACCTTCTCCTCTTGCAGAAGGGCTGCCTATACCTGTAAAGTGAGACAGCTGTCTGTTCTGATCTGGTGCAATATAACTTAAAATTAATTAAATTATTTATTTATTTAATTATTTATTTATTTATTTTTAAATTTATTTATTTTTTATTATTATTATTATTTTTATTATTTTTATGACTGAAGAGTTTTCCAGACGGACAGGAAACGCTGTCTGGCCGGATGTGCGAGATCGAGGGCGAGAGACCTTCCGTGTGATTTTTGGAAATTATACACAGTGTTGGGAAACTAACTAGTAACTTAAATAATATTACTTTTTACCAGTAACGAGTAGTGTAACAAATTACTTTTTCATTTTTACTTTGTCACATTTACTTTTATTTCAAAAGTAAAATATTAATTTTTTCACTCCGGCCTGATACGGAAACGATTCGTCCTCGTCTGTTTTTAAGGTCGGTGGCGTAAACTCGATCCATTCCGTTTGTTGTTGTTTTGCTGCCCGCTCGCACCACGGAGGCGGACTGTCTCTCCGTTAAAATCAAAATCTTCTGGCAGAGTCTTCCTCTGTCAGAAGATGTTACTGCAGTGTTCAGTAACATCAGTAAAATGACCTCAAAACAAGTTGAAACTGTCAGAACAAGCTTTTTCTGGCAGAGCCTTACAAAAGGACATGTTACTGCAGTGTTCAGACTGAAATTAGTTAAATGGCCTGAAAACAAGTTGAAACTGTCAGAACAAGCTTCTTCTGGCAGAGCCTGACAAAAGGACTTGTTACTGCAGTTTTCATACAGAAATCATCCAAATGACCTCAAAACAAGTTGAAACTGTCAGAACAAGCTTCTTCCGGCAGATGCTGACAAAAGGACATGTTACTGCAGTGTTCAGACTGAAATTAGTTAAATGGCCTGAAAACAAGTTGAAACTGTCAGAACAAGCTTCTTCCGGCAGATGCTGACAAAAGGACATGTTACTGCATTTTTCAGACTGAAAGAAGAAAAATGACCTCGAAACAAGTTGAAACTGTCAGAACAAGCTTCTTCCGGCAGATGCTGACAAAAGGACATGTTACTGCAGTGTTCAGACTGAAATTAGTTAAATGGCCTGAAAACAAGTTGAAACTGTCAGAACAAGCTTCTTCTGGCAGAGCCTGACAAAAGGACTTGTTACTGCAGTTTTCATACAGAAATCATCCAAATGACCTCAGAACACGTTGAAACTGTCAGAACAAGCTTCTTCCGGCAGATGCTGACAAAAAGACATGTTACTGCAGTGTTCAGACTGAAATTAGTTAAATGGCCTGAAAACAAGTTGAAACTGTCAGAACAAGCTTCTTCTGGCAGAGCCTGACAAAAGGACTTGTTACTGCAGTTTTCATACAGAAATCATCCAAATGACCTCAAAACAAGTTGAAACTGTCAGAACAAGCTTCTTCCGGCAGATGCTGACAAAAGGACATGTTACTGCAGTGTTCAGACTGAAATTAGTTAAATGACCTCAGAACACGTTGAAACTGTCAGAACAAGCTTCTTCCGGCAGATGCTGACAAAAGGACATGTTAATGCATTTTTCAGACTGAAAGAAGAAAAATGACCTCGAAACAAGTTGAAACTGTCAGAACAAGCTTCTTCTGGCAGAGCCTGACAAAAGGACTTGTTACTGCAGTTTTCATACAGAAATCATCCAAATGACCTCAAAACAAGTTGAAACTGTCAGAACAAGCTTCTTCCGGCAGATGCTGACAAAAGGACATGTTACTGCAGTTTTCATACAGAAATCATCCAAATGACCTCAAAACAAGTTGAAACTGTCAGAACAAGCTTCTTCCGGCAGATGCTGACAAAAGGACATGTTACTGCAGTGTTCAGACTGAAATTAGTTAAATGGCCTGAAAACAAGTTGAAACTGTCAGAACAAGCTTCTTCTGGCAGAGCCTGACAAAAGGACTTGTTACTGCAGTTTTCATACAGAAATCATCCAAATGACCTCAAAACAAGTTGAAACTGTCAGAACAAGCTTCTTCTGGCAGAGCCTGACAAAAGGACTTGTTACTGCAGTTTTCATACAGAAATCATCCAAATGACCTCAAAACAAGTTGAAACTGTCAGAACAAGCTTCTTCCGGCAGATGCTGACAAAAGGACATGTTACTGCATTTTTCAGACTGAAAGAAGAAAAATGACCTCGAAACAAGTTGAAACTGTCAGAACAAGCTTCTTCCGGCAGATGCTGACAAAAGAACATGTTACTGCAGATTTCAGACTGAAAGAAGAAAAATGACCTCGAAACAAGTTGAAACTGTCAGAACAAGCTTCTTCTGGCAGAGCCTGACAAAAGGACTTGTTACTGCAGTTTTCATACAGAAATCATCCAAATGACCTCAAAACAAGTTGAAACTGTCAGAACAAGCTTCTTCCGGCAGATGCTGACAAAAGGACATGTTACTGCAGTGTTCAGACTGAAATTAGTTAAATGGCCTGAAAACAAGTTGAAACTGTCAGAACAAGCTTCTTCTGGCAGAGCCTGACAAAAGGACTTGTTACTGCAGTTTTCATACAGAAATCATCCAAATGACCTCAAAACAAGTTGAAACTGTCAGAACAAGCTTCTTCCGGCAGATGCTGACAAAAGGACATGTTACTGCAGTGTTCAGACTGAAATTAGTTAAATGACCTCAGAACACGTTGAAACTGTCAGAACAAGCTTCTTCCGGCAGATGCTGACAAAAGGACATGTTACTGCATTTTTCAGACTGAAAGAAGAAAAATGACCTCGAAACAAGTTGAAACTGTCAGAACAAGCTTCTTCCGGCAGATGCTGACAAAAGGACATGTTACTGCAGTGTTCAGACTGAAATTAGTTAAATGGCCTGAAAACAAGTTGAAACTGTCAGAACAAGCTTCTTCTGGCAGAGCCTGACAAAAGGACTTGTTACTGCAGTTTTCATACAGAAATCATCCAAATGACCTCAGAACACGTTGAAACTGTCAGAACAAGCTTCTTCCGGCAGATGCTGACAAAAAGACATGTTACTGCAGTGTTCAGACTGAAATTAGTTAAATGGCCTGAAAACAAGTTGAAACTGTCAGAACAAGCTTCTTCTGGCAGAGCCTGACAAAAGGACTTGTTACTGCAGTTTTCATACAGAAATCATCCAAATGACCTCAAAACAAGTTGAAACTGTCAGAACAAGCTTCTTCCGGCAGATGCTGACAAAAGGACATGTTACTGCAGTGTTCAGACTGAAATTAGTTAAATGACCTCAGAACACGTTGAAACTGTCAGAACAAGCTTCTTCCGGCAGATGCTGACAAAAGGACATGTTACTGCATTTTTCAGACTGAAAGAAGAAAAATGACCTCGAAACAAGTTGAAACTGTCAGAACAAGCTTCTTCCGGCAGATGCTGACAAAAGGACATGTTACTGCAGTGTTCAGACTGAAATTAGTTAAATGGCCTCGAAACAAGTTGAAACTGTCAGAACAAGCTTCTTCTAGCAGAGCCTGACAAAAAAACATGTTACTGCAGATTTCAGACTGAAAGAAGAAAAATGACCTCAGAACACATTGAAACTGTCAGAACAAGCTTCTTCCGGCAGATGCTGACAAAAGGACATGTTACTGCATTTTTCAGACTGAAAGAAGAAAAATGACCTCGAAACAAGTTGAAACTGTCAGAACAAGCTTCTTCTGGCAGAGCCTGACAAAAGGACTTGTTACTGCAGTTTTCTTACAGAAATCATCGAAATGACCTCAAAACAAGTTGAAACTGTCAGAACAAGCTTCTTCTGGCAGCGCCTGACAAAAGGACATGTTACTGCAGATTTCAGACTGAAAGAAGAAAAATGACCTCGAAACAAGTTGAAACTGTCAGAACAAGCTTCTGCTGGCAGAGCCTTACAAAAAACATGTTCCTGCAGATTTCAGACTGAAAGAAGAAAAATTACCTCAAAACAAGTTGAAACTGTCAGAACAAGCTTCTTCCGGCAGATGCTGACAAAAGGACATGTTACTGCATTTTTCAGACTGAAAGAAGAAAAATGACCTCGAAACAAGTTGAAACTGTCAGAACAAGCTTCTTCCGGCAGATGCTGACAAAAGGACATGTTACTGCAGTGTTCAGACTGAAATTAGTTAAATGGCCTGAAAACAAGTTGAAACTGTCAGAACAAGCTTCTTCTGGCAGAGCCTGACAAAAGGACTTGTTACTGCAGTTTTCATACAGAAATCATCCAAATGACCTCAGAACACGTTGAAACTGTCAGAACAAGCTTCTTCCGGCAGATGCTGACAAAAAGACATGTTACTGCAGTGTTCAGACTGAAATTAGTTAAATGGCCTGAAAACAAGTTGAAACTGTCAGAACAAGCTTCTTCTGGCAGAGCCTGACAAAAGGACTTGTTACTGCAGTTTTCATACAGAAATCATCCAAATGACCTCAAAACAAGTTGAAACTGTCAGAACAAGCTTCTTCCGGCAGATGCTGACAAAAGGACATGTTACTGCAGTGTTCAGACTGAAATTAGTTAAATGACCTCAGAACACGTTGAAACTGTCAGAACAAGCTTCTTCCGGCAGATGCTGACAAAAAGACATGTTACTGCATTTTTCAGACTGAAAGAAGAAAAATGACCTCGAAACAAGTTGAAACTGTCAGAACAAGCTTCTTCCGGCAGATGCTGACAAAAGGACATGTTACTGCAGTGTTCAGACTGAAATTAGTTAAATGGCCTGAAAACAAGTTGAAACTGTCAGAACAAGCTTCTTCTGGCAGAGCCTGACAAAAGGACTTGTTACTGCAGTTTTCATACAGAAATCATCCAAATGACCTCAGAACACGTTGAAACTGTCAGAACAAGCTTCTTCCGGCAGATGCTGACAAAAAGACATGTTACTGCATTTTTCAGACTGAAAGAAGAAAAATGACCTCGAAACAAGTTGAAACTGTCAGAACAAGCTTCTTCTAGCAGAGCCTGACAAAAAAAACATGTTACTGCAGATTTCAGACTGAAAGAAGAAAAATGACCTCAGAACACGTTGAAACTGTCAGAACAAGCTTCTTCCGGCAGATGCTGACAAAAGGACATGTTACTGCATTTTTCAGACTGAAAGAAGAAAAATGACCTCGAAACAAGTTGAAACTGTCAGAACAAGCTTCTTCCGGCAGATGCTGACAAAAGGACATGTTACTGCAGTGTTCAGACTGAAATTAGTTAAATGGCCTCGAAACAAGTTGAAACTGTCAGAACAAGCTTCTTCTAGCAGAGCCTGACAAAAAAACATGTTACTGCAGATTTCAGACTGAAAGAAGAAAAATGACCTCAGAACACATTGAAACTGTCAGAACAAGCTTCTTCCGGCAGATGCTGACAAAAGGACATGTTACTGCATTTTTCAGACTGAAAGAAGAAAAATGACCTCGAAACAAGTTGAAACTGTCAGAACAAGCTTCTTCTGGCAGAGCCTGACAAAAGGACTTGTTACTGCAGTTTTCTTACAGAAATCATCGAAATGACCTCAAAACAAGTTGAAACTGTCAGAACAAGCTTCTTCTGGCAGCGCCTGACAAAAGGACATGTTACTGCAGATTTCAGACTGAAAGAAGAAAAATGACCTCGAAACAAGTTGAAACTGTCAGAACAAGCTTCTGCTGGCAGAGCCTTACAAAAAACATGTTCCTGCAGATTTCAGACTGAAAGAAGAAAAATTACCTCAAAACAAGTTGAAACTGTCAGAACAAGCTTCTTCCGGCAGATGCTGACAAAAGGACATGTTACTGCATTTTTCAGACTGAAAGAAGAAAAATGACCTCGAAACAAGTTGAAACTGTCAGAACAAGCTTCTTCCGGCAGATGCTGACAAAAGGACATGTTACTGCAGTGTTCAGACTGAAATTAGTTAAATGGCCTGAAAACAAGTTGAAACTGTCAGAACAAGCTTCTTCTGGCAGAGCCTGACAAAAGGACTTGTTACTGCAGTTTTCATACAGAAATCATCCAAATGACCTCAGAACACGTTGAAACTGTCAGAACAAGCTTCTTCCGGCAGATGCTGACAAAAGGACATGTTACTGCATTTTTCAGACTGAAAGAAGAAAAATGACCTCGAAACAAGTTGAAACTGTCAGAACAAGCTTCTTCCGGCAGATGCTGACAAAAGGACATGTTAATGCATTTTTCTGACTGAAAGAAGAAAAATGACCTCGAAACAAGTTGAAACTGTCAGAACAAGCTTCTTCTAGCAGAGCCTGACAAAAGGACATGTTACTGCAGATTTCAGACTGAAAGAAGAAAAATGACCTCGAAACAAGTTGAAACTGTCAGAACAAGCTTCTGCTGGCAGAGCCTTACAAAAAACATGTTCCTGCAGATTTCAGACTGAAAGAAGAAAAATTACCTCAAAACAAGTTGAAACTGTCAGAACAAGCTTCTTCCGGCAGATGCTGACAAAAGGACATGTTACTGCATTTTTCAGACTGAAAGAAGAAAAATGACCTGAAAACAAGTTGAAACTGGCAGAACAACCTTCTCCTCTTGCAGAAGGGCTGCCTATACCTGTAAAGTGAGACAGCTGTCTGTTCTGATCTGGTGCAATATAACTTAAAATTAATTAAATTATTTATTTATTTAATTATTTATTTATTTATTTTTAAATTTATTTATTTTTTATTATTATTATTATTTTTATTATTTTTATGACTGAAGAGTTTTCCAGACGGACAGGAAACGCTGTCTGGCCGGATGTGCGAGATCGAGGGCGAGAGACCTTCCGTGTGATTTTTGGAAATTATACACAGTGTTGGGAAACTAACTAGTAACTTAAATAATATTACTTTTTACCAGTAACGAGTAGTGTAACAAATTACTTTTTCATTTTTACTTTGTCACATTTACTTTTATTTCAAAAGTAAAATATTAATTTTTTCACTCCGGCCTGATACGGAAACGATTCGTCCTCGTCTGTTTTTAAGGTCGGTGGCGTAAACTCGATCCATTCCGTTTGTTGTTGTTTTGCTGCCCGCTCGCACCACGGAGGCGGACTGTCTCTCCGTTAAAATCAAAATCTTCTGGCAGAGTCTTCCTCTGTCAGAAGATGTTACTGCAGTGTTCAGTAACATCAGTAAAATGACCTCAAAACAAGTTGAAACTGTCAGAACAAGCTTTTTCTGGCAGAGCCTTACAAAAGGACATGTTACTGCAGTAATGAGTAATTTCGTTGTCAGATTAAGATTCCGGTTTGGATCATAAAGCCATTCATCTTGATGCTTGTCAGCGTCCGTTATGTGTATTCAGTGTCACGCTGGGAATTCCTTGACTAATTTTCGTGCACTAATGTTACACAGTTTGATTTCAGCCACTCTGGTCGGTTGTTCATGGTGATAAAAGATGTAACCTGACCGGGAATCAGTTGATTCCCAGGCCGTGGCGGTGAGGGCCCCAAAGTCTGACCACTGACTACCAGGGTTTTGGTAAAAATATTTATTGTCATGAATTAATTGTTTTCTTTCAGAAAAAAAGGACAGTGCAAAATGTACAATTCGGACTTTCCTAAATCAATGGTTGTGGACTATGAGAAGGGACGCGAAAAAACATCAAAGCATATAGACATCAAAGACAGAGCATATATGGGTCTCCAAAGGTCAATAAGATCAAAGCAGATGGACATCAAAGGGATGAGGCTATTAAGCAATGTGGTGTGGAAATTGACCGCAGGGGTGTCGAACCTGTGCATAGCCGTGTGCCTAGTGTCGAGACACAGCAGGTTTTCTGTACAACCTTTACTCTAGCATCTGATCTCACTAACTTGAGTTTCTTCTAAAATCACTTGCTCGAGACTGGCAGGAAGAAAAATCTGACACAGGTTTGATACCCCTCCATAGCATTCGATTGCTCTTTGGACATCACACCCAGCAAAATAATAAGGCTAGGTCTAATTTCTAGGTGCAGCCGGGGCGTTGAGGGGGTTCGGTTTGGTGACCTCAGGATTGGGTCACTGCTTTTTGCAAACGATGTGATCCTGTTGGCTTCATCAGGCCGTGCCCCCCAGCTCTCACTGGATCGGTTCATCAGCCGCATGTGAAGCGGCCGGGATGAGAATCGGCACCTCTAATTCCGAGGCCAGGTCGGGGAGGAGATCCTGCCCCAAGTGGAGAAGTTCAAGTACATCGGGTCTTGTTCACGAGTGAGGGAAGGATGGAGCGGGAGATCGACTAGCGGATCGATGCAGTGTCTGCAGTGATGCGGACCCTGCATTGATCCATCATGGTGAAGAGAGAGCTGAGCCGAAAGGCGAAGCTCTCGATTTACCGGTCAATCTTCGTTCCTACCCTCACCTATGGGTCACGGAGCTTTGGCTAGTGACCGAAAGAACAAGATCGCGGGTACAAGCGGCTGAAATGAGCTTCCTCCGTAGGGTGGCTGGGCTCTCCCTTAGAGATGGGGTGAGAAGTTCAGTCATCCGGGAGGAGCTCGGAGTAGAGCCGCTGCTCCTCCGCGTTGAGAGGAGCCAGATGAGGTGGCTCGAGCATCTATTCAAGATGCCTCCTGGACGCCTCCCTGGTGAGGTGTTCAGGGCACGTCCCACCGGTAGGAGACCACGGGGAAGCCCCAGGACACACTGGAGAGACTATGTCTCTTGGCTGGCCTGGGAACGCCTCGTGATCCCCCCGCAAGAGCTCGAAGAAGTGGCCGGGGAGAGGGAAGTCTGGGCTGCCTATACCTGTAAAGTGAGACAACTGTCTGTTCTGATCTGGTGCAATATAACTTAAAATAAATTTAATTATTTTTATTTATTTATTTTTTTTATTGTTATTATTATTATTATTATTATTATTTTTTATAATTATTATAATTTTTTTTTTTTTCATGAATGAAGAGTTTTCCAGACAGACAGGAGATGCTGTCTGACCGGATGTGATTGGCAAGAGACCTTCCGTGTGATTTTTGGAAATTATACACAGTGTTGGGGAAACTATAGGTAACTTAAATAATATTACTTTTTACCAGTAACGAGTAGTGTCACGAATTACATTTTAAGTTTTACTTTGTCACATTTACTTTTTTTTCCAAAAGTAATATATTACTTTTTTCACTCCGACCGGATACGGAAACGATTTGTCCTCGTCTGTTTTTAAGGTCGGTGGTGTAAACTCGATCCATTCCGTTTGGTGTTGTTTTGCTGCCCGCTCGCTCCACAGAAGCGGACTGTCTCTCCGTTAAAATCAAAACATCAGCGCTAGTGCGTCCATATGTCTCCGCTTCAGAGTGGAATCCGTTCAATGATTGGCTATAACAATAAGACGGACAGAAGCAATGTTTTTCTTGTTATTCTTATTACATTAATGTGCATATTGCATTGAAATGCACCAGCGCTCGTTGGACTCATGGCCCAGCGGCACTTTGATCTTGTCTGCTTTAATAAACAACTGAAGTTGTTCAAAAAGTGTGTTTTGTTATCAGATTGAGTCCAGATGTGGTTTCATTGAGACAGCAATTTATGGATTCCTACAAAGTAAAAGTATTCATGTTCATTTAATTCAAATGAGGGTCCAGATTGACTCAGACGGACTCATCATGTTATGTGTTCAGGAACCTGTTTGTAACTTCTCATTGTTGGTTTAACTCCAATGTAGAAAAGAGAAGAAACAACCGCTAATGTTGAACATGCAAAGTAAGACTTTAGGGGAGAAAGGATGCAATTATTGAGGGTGAGAAGAAAAAAGTAACTTAAAGTAATAAGTAACTAGTTAGTTTTGGCAGGGAGTAATAAGTAAAGTAATGTAACGTCGGTGCAAACCATGAATCAGGAGAGGAGGATTCTTTACCGGGATTTATTCCAGCACTAACAGAACAGTTAACCGGGTCACTGTTACGCCCGAAACCCACGGCAACTCTAACTCACGCCTGGAACCTTCTGCTGCAGCGCGCTAGTCTCCGCTCTCGGCTCTCTCTCACTTCCCACTCTGCGCGCGCACCTAACGCGTAATTTAAAGGAACAGTACAACACAAACTCTATAATGATAATCCCCTAAGGATCATTACACTGCCCCCCCAACAATAAGTTCCTTGTCCTCGAGGGAACAACGAAGTCTCTGAACCGGGGGGGGGTAGTCTCCTTCTCCGCCTTGGCCTCACGGGGTTCTGAGGGACAACAGGAACTGCCGGGGAAGGAGAGTAAACACTGGGCGATGAGGACGACTGCTGTGGAGAGTTCACCTGCTCCGGGGGTTGGGGGGGATAAGGCCGCTCCCGTCGCTCTGCGAAGTGGGGAAGAGCTGGGCCCTTGTAAGGGGCTAACCTGTCTCTGTGTATGACCACCCTCCTGCCCCTAGGTGGCAGCTGCACCCGGTAAACCACCTCCCCTACTCGCTCCAGGACACAACAGGGCCCCACCCAGCTACTGTCCAGTTTAGGACAGCGTCCCTAATTCCTCCTCGGGCTGTACACCCACACCAGCTCTCCAGCGAGGAAGTGCCTCCCTTTAGTGGTGGCGTCGTAGTTCCTTTTCTGGCGGAGGCCAGCCTTTGCCAGTTGGTCCCGCGCGAAGGCATGTGCAGACTCCATCCGGTCCTGCAGTTTCCGGGCGTAGTTTGGACCCGGTGGTGCCTCCGGCGCGTCAGGGGGCTTCCCGAAAGCCAGCTCAGCAGGGGTCCTCAGCTCTCTCCCCAGCATGAGCAGGGTAGGCGTGCACATGGTGGAGTCCTGGACCGCAGACCTGTAGGCCATGAGGACGAGGGGAAGATGGGTGTCCCAGTCCCGCTGATGCTCGGCTGTGAGGATGGCTAACTGCTGGGCCAGAGTCCGATTAAACCGCTCCACCAGGCCATCGGTCTGGGGGTGGAGCGGGGTGGTGCGGGTCTTTTGGATGCCAAGGCGCTCACACATGGCAGCAAACACCTTGGACTCAAAGTTCCGCCCTTGGTCGCTGTGAAGGGTCGCCGGTGTTCCAAACCGGCTGAACATCCCCTCCACCAGCGTGTCGGCCACTGTCACCGCCTCCTGATCTGGAATCGCATATGCCTTGGGCCACTTGGTGAAGTAATCCATGGCCGCGAGGACATAGCGATTTCCTTTCTCTGAGCAGGGAAATGGGCCCATCACATCCACAGCCACTCTCTCCATCGGTGCGCCTGCTGGTTGTTGCTGCAGCTGAGCACGAGACTGGTCCGGGGGGCCTTTGTGGGACGAGCAGGAGTCACAGCAGCGGCAGAAGTCTTCCACATCTCGGCGTTGCTGGCCCCAGTAGAAGCCCTGGCGTGCACGCCGCAGGGTCTTGGAGATGCTGAAATGACCGGAGCCAGTGCCGCCATGACAGGCCTCCAGCACAGCTGACCTCAACGACCTGGGCACCACGATCTGCCACATTACCTCCCCTGTAGCAGGCGCCTTCCAGGCCCGTTGCAGCACGCCCTCGCTCAGCCACAGAGCATCAAACTTGGCCCACAGACCTTTGGTGAAGATGGAGAGCCCAGTGATCTCATCTGCATGAGGCCGCTGCTCCCTCTCCAACCACTGCAGGACCGGTAGCAGGTCGCCGTCTCGTTCCTGCTCCACTCTCCACGCTGCCAGATCCACGACCTGCAGCATCCTGCAAGAGAGCTGTGCAGCATTATCTGTGTCTGTGAGCTCCCTCTCCCTCTCCTCCCGCTTGTCACAGTAGCGGCAGCCGGTGGCAGCACATGGGCGGCGAGACAGCGCATCTGCGTTGCCATGGCATGAACCTGCTCTGTGCACCACAGTGAAATTGAAGGCCTGGAGCTCCTCAAGCCACCGAGCCACCTGCCCCTCTGGCTCCCTAAAAGTCATCAGCCACTGAAGGGCCGCGTGGTCAGTCCTAATGACAAACGGCGTGCCACACAGATAGTACTTGAAGTGCTTTATCGCCGTCACCACTGCCAGGAGCTCGCGTCTTGTCACGCAGTAGCGCCGTTCAGACTTATTCAGGACCCGGCTGAAGTATGCCACCACCCTCTCCCCGCCAGGCCCAACCTGCGACAGCACAGCCCCCAGCCCCACATTACTGGCGTCTGTGTCCAGAACAAAAGGTAAGGCAGGGTCCGGTGGTACGAGGACTGGCGACTCCACCAGTGACCCGCGAAGAGCGTTGAACGCCTCCTGACAGTCCTGGGTCCAGCTGAAGTCACAGTCCTTCTGCAGCAGGCGGAACTGCGGCGCAGCTATGCAGGAGAACCCCCTCGCAAATCTCCTGCAATAGGAGGCCAACCCGAGGAAGCTTTTGAGTTGGGTCTGATCTGCTGGGGTGGGCCAGTTCTTAATGGAGTGGACTTTCTCCTCCAGAGTGCTAATGCCCTCACCACCCAGCTTGTGGCCCAGGAACTCCACCTCCCTCCTCATGAAGTGACATTTGTCTGGGTGTAGCTTGAGGCCTGCTGCAGCCACTCTCCCCAGCACCTGCTTCAGGGACTGCAGAGCAGCATCAAATGAGGCCCCATGCACCAAGAGGTCATCCAGGTAGACCAGGCACTGTTGCCGTGGGACCCCAGACAGCACAGAGTCCATAAGACGCTCAAATGTGGCCGGAGCATTACACAGACCAAAGCTCAGGACCCAGAACTGCCACAGCCCTCTGGTAGCTCAGGACCCGGAACTGCCACAGCCCTCTGGTGGTGTAAAATGCTGTCTTGGGCCTGGACTCTGGGGACAGCGGGACCTGCCAGTATCCACTTCGCAGGTCCAGGGAGGAGAACCAGGAGGACCCCGCCACCAAGTCAAGAGACTCATCGATTCTGGGGAGGGGGTAAGAGTCCTTTATAGTGACTTTATTCAGTGGCCTATAGTCCACACAGAAGCGCATCTTTGAACTATTCTTCTTAGGCACCATCACCACAGCAGAGGCCCACAGGCTGTCAGATGGCTCTATGATGCCTGCCTGCAACATTCCATCCAGCTCTCTGTCCGCAGCCTCCTGATAAGCCAGAGGGAGGCGGCGGGGCCGTACTTTAATAGGGTGAGCATCGCCGGTGTCGATGGCATGCTCAACCAGGTGTGTCAGACCCACCTCACTCTCTTTATGGGCAAAAATATCTTTGTACTCCAGCAGCACCTGCCAGAGACTCTCCTGCTGCTGATGGGTCAGCCCCTCACAGTTTCTGGACCAGATGTCCTTCAGTGCAGACATCCTCTCGTCCTCTTCCGCTGTTGGTGCTGCAGGAATCTCTGAGGATTTAACAGCTATCGTGGTGGCTGCTGAGTGTGATACGGCAGGGGTTAACTGAATCTGTTCTCCGCTGGGGAGTATCAGCAGGTCTTTACCCATGTCCAGGACACCGCATATGGTACGCAAAAAATCCCTCCCGAGGATGCAGGAGTCCTGTACATCAGCCACCCAAGCAGCATGGGACACAGTGAGCTTTCCCACCTTGAACTGGAACACTCCCCGACCTCTTATGGGGGCCAGCTGACCGGTCACTGTCCTCAGCTGCACCTCAGTTAGCTCCACTGCAGCCCCAGCAGGAATGATGTCGGGCCGCACCACTGTAGCGTTGGACCCCGTGTCCAGAAGCGCTGTGCAGGGCACCCCGCAGACTGTCGCTGGAATGTGGCAGAAGTCACCAACCTGGGTCCAGCCCACAGCGATGACCGGGCCCGGTGCAGTTGGTGATGGTGTGGGGGTGTTCGTCTCATCAGCCCGTGCATTCCCACCTACACGGGCCTCTGGCCGTTTCCCTGCACTGCTGCAATCCTGGGGCACTGCCTGATGAGGTGTCCTGCCTGCCCACATCCCCAGCAGCTCTGTGGTTGACGCCGTGGACCCGCCCGATGAGCAGGTGACTGGATGGCAGCCGTCTGAATCACACTGCGTGGCCCCACTGAGCTCTGCTGCTGCTCGATGGGAGCTGACATCGCCCTCACCACCGGCACATCTTCAGCCCCGCCGGTGGCTCCGCTCAGCATTTCTTTCTCCAATGCTAGCTCCAGAGCTGAGCTCAGAGTGGTCGGATGGGCCAGCTGGACCTGCACACGGAGCTCTTTAGGACTGAGGGCCTGCAGAAACTGGTCCCGAGCAAGCTCCGTTTGCACTGCAAGCGGCATGTTGTCATAAGCACGCCTGCAGAGACACTCGATGTCATGAGCCAGGATGCGGAGGGACTCCCCAGGCCGCCTGCGTCTGTTGTGGAACTCAGAGCGCAGCCGCACAGACTGGTTGTACTGGCCAAAGCGCCGCTGAAGTGCCCCGGCCAGCGCGTCATAGTCTCTCCTCTCGTCTCTGTTCAGCAGCAGCAAACACTCCGCTGCATCCTCACACAGACACAGAGCTAGCTGCAGCGCTTTATGCTGCTCTGACCAGCCAGCAGCCACAGACAGCAGCTCAAACTGAGCAATAAACACTTCCCAAGATGTCTTCCCATTGAATTTGGGTGTTTTAATGTTTGCTGGAGCTTGGGCGCCGCCACGCTCATTCACGCTGCGTGCTGCCGTGTCACGTGACGTAGGCTCTGCCTCTCTGCCCTCATGGCGCCGGGCATGCTTCTGCCTAGCAAGGCCGGGAGGGAATCCTGCCTCCGCACACAGCTGCAGTGTCGTCTCCCTCACTTTCTGTGCGGGTGAGAGCGCGCAGACGTCCATCTCCTCTCCCTCCTCCTTAAACTTCGCCGTGAACGACACGACGACCGTGCGTGTCGTCGGCGGCGGATAGCAGCGGCTAACAGCGGCTAACGGCGCTAAAAGCGGCTAACGAGACTCCGACGTCAGTTCGTTGTTACACCAGTGTAACGTCGGTGCAAACCATGAATCAGGAGAGGAGGATTCTTTACCGGGATTTATTCCAGCACTAACAGAACAGTTAACCGGGTCACTGTTACGGCCGAAACCCACGCCAACTCTAACTCACGTCTGGAACCTTCTGCTGCAGCGCGCTACTCTCCGCTCTCGGCTCTCTCTCACTTCCCACTCTGCACGCGCACATAACACGTAATTTAAAGGAACAGTACAACACAAACTCTATAATGATAATTCCCAAAGGATCATTACAGTAATGCAATTTCTTTTTCCAGCAAGTAACTAGTAATAAGTAATATATTACTGATCTTAAGTAACTTGCCCAACACTGCTGGTGAGGGAGTCTAAGGTGCTTTCCTCAGATAATCCGCTCCGTTTGGGCCAGTGGGAACGCGCATCCGGACTCTGGAGAGGATCAAAAAAGTCCGCCTGAAAAGGAGGGTCTCGGTTCCTTTCGGTGGAGCAAAGGCAGGATCAGCTGTACGTAGTGATGCTACATCTCCAGTAGAGGAAGTACAGCGCGCACCCCAAGTTGCTCTGCAGGGGAAGCTCAGTTACCAGAAAAACTAAAAGTGGTGAAATATGTACCGCTGTGTGTAGATTTCATGAACTAAATATGCGTTATAATTCTTTAATATTTTTTTCAGAACCAGCTACGTATCACCGGTAACTGATACGACTTCTCCCTGCAGCTCCACTGTGCTTTAACACAGTCCAGCGCAGAGCGGAGAATCAGCTGTTCAGCAGCACGATAGTTTCTCATTCCGTTGTTCTGAACTGATCCCCAGCGACTTTGTGTTTGTTAAAAACGACTAGCATTGTGTAACATTTATGATTTAGGCCAGAGCAAAGTAAGCTTCCCTCCAGCCGCAACTGCGCACTCAAAAAAAAAAAAACACGAGAGAGGGCGGGACTTCCCCGTCTACTTTGTCCAATCGTGCACCCTTAGGTTCTGTCCAAGGCCTGAAATGTGGAAGTTTTTCCTTGCCTGTCGCCAAAGTGCTTACTCTTGTATGTCAAGTTGGTTTCTGTCTTTCCCTTCTGGTCTTTCACTCCTGTTACCTGTAAAGTGAGACGACTGTCTGTTCTGTTCTGATCTGATGCAACATAACTTAAAATTCTTAAAATTAATTAATTATTATTTTTATTTCATTTTTATTATTATTATTTTTTTATTTCATTCATTATCATTGAAAATGTTTGGTCATTGTGAAACAACCTACCATATTAACTTAGTAGTGTGCAGATGGCAGGAGGTTATCTGGCTGTAGCACCGGCATTTTTACGCTGTCTTCACGCTGCACTTCACGCTGTCATGGCAACCACAAAAATCACGTCACACTCAAACATCTGTCCTATCTCTGGGGACTGAGCCCCCTAAGGGTCTGAGTCTAGAACCGCCACTGGGTCACACTTCTTGCATTATAAGTGGTTGAAACTGTCAGAACCGTCTTCCGGCAGGTGCTGACAGAAGATTCAAGATTCAAGATACTTTATTATCATTATGCAAACATAATAAAATCGTGTGAAGGCCCACAGCTTAAGGCACACACCGGAACCTAATCAAAAACAAAAACTAAATTGGAGATGTTACTGCAGATTTCAGACTGGAATTAGTAAAATGACCTGAAAACAAGTTGAAACTGTCAGAACAAGCTTCTTCCGGCAGATGCTGACAAAAGGACATGTTACTGCAGATTTAAGACTGAAAGAAGAAAAATGACCTCGAAACAAGTTGAAACTGTCAGAACAACTTCTTCTGGCAGAGCCTGACAAAAGGAGTTGTTACTGCAGTTTTCAGACAAATCAGTAAAATGACCTGAAAACAAGTTGAAACTGTCAGAACAAGCTTCTTCTAGCAGAGCCTGACAAAAAAACATGTTACTGCAGATTTCAGACTGAAAGAAGAAAAATGACCTCAGAACACGTTGAAACTGTCAGAACAAGCTTCTTCCGGCAGATGCTGACAAAAGGACATGTTACTGCATTTTTCAGACTGAAAGAAGAAAAATGACCTCGAAACAAGTTGAAACTGTCAGAACAAGCTTCTTCTAGCAGAGCCTGACAAAAAAACATGTTACTGCAGATTTCAGACTGAAAGAAGAAAAATGACCTCAGAACACATTGAAACTGTCAGAACAAGCTTCTTCCGGCAGATGCTGACAAAAGGACATGTTACTGCATTTTTCAGACTGAAAGAAGAAAAATGACCTCGAAACAAGTTGAAACTGTCAGAACAAGCTTCTTCTAGCAGAGCCTGACAAAAAAACATGTTACTGCAGATTTCAGACTGAAAGAAGAAAAATGACCTCAGAACACATTGAAACTGTCAGAACAAGCTTCTTCCGGCAGATGCTGACAAAAGGACATGTTACTGCATTTTTCAGACTGAAAGAAGAAAAATGACCTCGAAACAAGTTGAAACTGTCAGAACAAGCTTCTTCCGGCAGATGCTGACAAAAGGACATGTTACTGCAGTGTTCAGACTGAAATTAGTTAAATGGCCTGAAAACAAGTTGAAACTGTCAGAACAAGCTTCTTCTGGCAGAGCCTGACAAAAGGACTTGTTACTGCAGTTTTCATACAGAAATCATCCAAATGACCTCAGAACACGTTGAAACTGTCAGAACAAGCTTCTTCCGGCAGATGCTGACAAAAGGACATGTTACTGCATTTTTCAGACTGAAAGAAGAGAAATGACCTCGAAACAAGTTGAAACTGTCAGAACAAGCTTCTTCCGGCAGATGCTGACAAAAGGACATGTTAATGCATTTTTCTGACTGAAAGAAGAAAAATGACCTCGAAACAAGTTGAAACTGTCAGAACAAGCTTCTTCTAGCAGAGCCTGACAAAAGGACATGTTACTGCAGATTTCAGACTGAAAGAAGAAAAATGACCTCGAAACAAGTTGAAACTGTCAGAACAAGCTTCTGCTGGCAGAGCCTTACAAAAAACATGTTCCTGCAGATTTCAGACTGAAAGAAGAAGAATTACCTCAAAACAAGTTGAAACTGTCAGAACAAGCTTCTTCCGGCAGATGCTGACAAAAGGACATGTTACTGCATTTTTCAGACTGAAAGAAGAAAAATGACCTGAAAACAAGTTGAAACTGGCAGAACAACCTTCTCCTCTTGCAGAAGGGCTGCCTATACCTGTAAAGTGAGACAGCTGTCTGTTCTGATCTGGTGCAATATAACTTAAAATTAATTAAATTATTTATTTATTTAATTAATTATTTATTTATTTTTAAATTTATTTATTTTTTATTATTATTATTATTTTTATTATTTTTATGACTGAAGAGTTTTCCAGACGGACAGGAAACGCTGTCTGGCCGGATGTGCGAGATCGAGGGCGAGAGACCTTCCGTGTGATTTTTGGAAATTATACACAGTGTTGGGAAACTAACTAGTAACTTAAATAATATTACTTTTTACCAGTAACGAGTAGTGTAACAAATTACTTTTTCATTTTTACTTTGTCACATTTACTTTTATTTCAAAAGTAAAATATTAATTTTTTCACTCCGGCCTGATACGGAAACGATTCGTCCTCGTCTGTTTTTAAGGTCGGTGGCGTAAACTCGATCCATTCCGTTTGTTGTTGTTTTGCTGCCCGCTCGCACCACGGAGGCGGACTGTCTCTCCGTTAAAATCAAAATCTTCTGGCAGAGTCTTCCTCTGTCAGAAGATGTTACTGCAGTGTTCAGTAACATCAGTAAAATGACCTCAAAACAAGTTGAAACTGTCAGAACAAGCTTTTTCTGGCAGAGCCTTACAAAAGGACATGTTACTGCAGTAATGAGTAATTTCGTTGTCAGATTAAGATTCCGGTTTGGATCATAAAGCCATTCATCTTGATGCTTGTCAGCGTCCGTTATGTGTATTCAGTGTCACGCTGGGAATTCCTTGACTAATTTTCGTGCACTAATGTTACACAGTTTGATTTCAGCCACTCTGGTCGGTTGTTCATGGTGATAAAAGATGTAACCTGACCGGGAATCAGTTGATTCCCAGGCCGTGGCGGTGAGGGCCCCAAAGTCTGACCACTGACTACCAGGGTTTTGGTAAAAATATTTATTGTCATGAATTAATTGTTTTCTTTCAGAAAAAAAGGACAGTGCAAAATGTACAATTCGGACTTTCCTAAATCAATGGTTGTGGACTATGAGAAGGGACGCGAAAAAACATCAAAGCATATAGACATCAAAGACAGAGCATATATGGGTCTCCAAAGGTCAATAAGATCAAAGCAGATGGACATCAAAGGGATGAGGCTATTAAGCAATGTGGTGTGGAAATTGACCGCAGGGGTGTCGAACCTGTGCATAGCCGTGTGCCTAGTGTCGAGACACAGCAGGTTTTCTGTACAACCTTTACTCTAGCATCTGATCTCACTAACTTGAGTTTCTCCTAAAATCACTTGCTCGAGACTGGCAGGAAGAAAAATCTGACACAGGTTTGATACCCCTCCATAGCATTCGATTGCTCTTTGGACATCACACCCAGCAAAATAATAAGGCTAGGTCTAATTTCTAGGTGCAGCCGGGGCGTTGAGGGGGTTCGGTTTGGTGACCTCAGGATTGGGTCACTGCTTTTTGCAAACGATGTGATCCTGTTGGCTTCATCAGGCCGTGCCCCCCAGCTCTCACTGGATCGGTTCATCAGCCGCATGTGAAGCGGCCGGGATGAGAATCGGCACCTCTAATTCCGAGGCCAGGTCGGGGAGGAGATCCTGCCCCAAGTTTTCAAGTACATCGTGTCTTGTTCACGAGTGAGGGAAGGATGGAGCGGGAGATCGACTAGCGGATCGATGCAGTGTCTGCAGTGATGCGGACCCTGCATTGATCCATCATGGTGAAGAGAGAGCTGAGCCGAAAGGCGAAGCTCTCGATTTACCGGTCGATCTTCGTTCCTACCCTCACCTATGGGTCACGGAGCTTTGGCTAGTGACCGAAAGAACAAGATCGCGGGTACAATTATTTATTGTACCCGCGATCTTATTTTTTTTATTTTTTTATTGTTATTATTATTATTATTATTATTTTTTATAATTATTATAAGTTTTTTTTTTTTCATGAATGAAGAGTTTTCCAGACAGACAGGAGATGCTGTCTGACCGGATGTGATTGGCAAGAGACCTTCCGTGTGATTTTTGGAAATTATACACAGTGTTGGGAAACTATAGGTAACTTAAATAATATTACTTTTTACCAGTAACGAGTAGTGTCACGAATTACATTTTAAGTTTTACTTTGTCACATTTACTTTTTTTTCCAAAAGTAATATATTACTTTTTTCACTCCGACCGGATACGGAAACGATTCGTCCTCGTCTGTTTTTAAGGTCGGTGGTGTAAACTCGATCCATTCCGTTTGGTGTTGTTTTGCTGCCCGCTCGCTCCACAGAAGCGGACTGTCTCTCCGTTAAAATCAAAACATCAGCGCTAGTGCGTCCATATGTCTCCGCTTCAGAGTGGAATCCGTTCAATGATTGGCTATAACAATAAGACGGACAGAAGCAATGTTTTTCTTGTTATTCTTATTACATTAATGTGCATATTGCATTGAAATGCACCAGCGCTCGTTGGACTCATGGCCCAGCAGCACTTTGATCTTGTCTGCTTTAATAAACAACTGAAGTTGTTCAAAAAGTGTGTTTTGTTATCAGATTGAGTCCAGATGTGGTTTCATTGAGACAGCAATTTATGGATTCCTACAAAGTAAAAGTATTCATGTTCATTTATTCAAATGAGGGTCCAGATTGACTCAGACGGACTCATCATGTTATGTGTTCAGGAACCTGTTTGTAACTTCTCATTGTTGGTTTAACTCCAATGTAGAAAAGAGAAGAAACAACCGCTAATGTTGAACATGCAAAGTAAGACTTTAGGGGAGAAAGGATGCAATTATTGAGGGTGAGAAGAAAAAAGTAACTTAAAGTAATAAGTAACTAGTTAGTTTTGGCAGGGAGTAATAAGTAAAGTAATGTAACGTCGGTGCAAACCATGAATCAGGAGAGGAGGATTCTTTACCGGGATTTATTCCAGCACTAACAGAACAGTTAACCGGGTCACTGTTACGGCCGAAACCCACGCCAACTCTAACTCACGTCTGGAACCTTCTGCTGCAGCGCGCTACTCTCCGCTCTCGGCTCTCTCTCACTTCCCACTCTGCACGCGCACATAACACGTAATTTAAAGGAACAGTACAACACAAACTCTATAATGATAATCCCCTAAGGATCATTACACTGCCCCCCCAACAATAAGTTCCTTGTCCTCGAGGGAACAACGAAGTCTCTGAACCGGGGGGGTAGTCTCCTTCTCCGCCTTGGCCTCACGGGGTTCTGAGGGACAACAGGAACTGCCGGGGAAGGAGAGTAAACACTGGGCGATGAGGACGACTGCTGTGGAGAGTTCACCTGCTCCGGGGGTTGGGGGGGATGAGGCCGCTCCCGTCGCTCTGCGAAGTGGGGAAGAGCTGGGCCCTTGTAAGGGGCTAACCTGTCTCTGTGTATGACCACCCTCCTGCCCCTAGGTGGCAGCTGCACCCGGTAAACCACCTCCCCTACTTGCTCCAGGACACAACAGGGCCCCACCCAGCTACTGTCCAGTTTAGGACAGCGTCCCTTCTTCCTCCTCGGGCTGTACACCCACACCAGCTCTCCAGCGAGGAAGTGCCTCCCTTTAGTGGTGGCGTCGTAGTTCCTTTTCTGGCGGAGCCCAGCCTTTGCCAGTTGGTCCCGCGCGAAGGCATGTGCAGACTCCATCCGGTCCTGCAGTTTCCGGGCGTAGTTTGCACCCGGTGGTGCCTCCGGCGCGTCAGGGGGCTTCCCGAAAGCCAGCTCAGCAGGGGTCCTCAGCTCTCTCCCCAGCATGAGCAGGGTAGGCGTGCACATGGTGGAGTCCTGGACCGCAGACCTGTAGGCCATGAGGACGAGGGGAAGATGGGTGTCCCAGTCCCGCTGATGCTCGGCTGTGAGGATGGCTAACTGCTGGGCCAGAGTCCGATTAAACCGCTCCACCAGGCCATCGGTCTGGGGGTGGAGCGGGGTGGTGCGGGTCTTTTGGTTGCCAAGGCGCTCACACATGGCAGCAAACACCTTGGACTCAAAGTTCCGCCCTTGGTCGCTGTGAAGGGTCGCCGGTGTTCCAAACCGGCTGAACATCCCCTCCACCAGCGTGTCGGCCACTGTCACCGCCTCCTGATCTGGAATCGCATATGCCTTGGGCCACTTGGTGAAGTAATCCATGGCCGCGAGGACATAGCGATTTCCTTTCTCTGAGCAGGGAAATGGGCCCATCACATCCACAGCCACTCTCTGCATCGGTGCGCCTGCTGGTTGTTGCTGCAGCTGAGCAAGAGACTGGTCCGGGGGGCCTTTGTGGGACGAGCAGGAGTCACAGCAGCGGCAGAAGTCTTCCACATCTCGGCGTTGCTGGCCCCAGTAGAAGCCCTGGCGTGCACGCCGCAGGGTCTTGGAGATGCTGAAATGACCGGAGCCAGTGCCGCCATGACAGGCCTCCAGCACAGCTGACCTCAACGACCTGGGCACCACGATCTGCCACATTACCTCCCCTGTAGCAGGCGCCTTCCAGGCCCGTTGCAGCACGCCCTCGCTCAGCCACAGAGCATCAAACTTGGCCCACAGACCTTTGGTGAAGATGGAGAGCCCAGTGATCTCATCTGCATGAGGCCGCTGCTCCCTCTCCAACCACTGCAGGACCGGTAGCAGGTCGCCGTCTCGTTCCTGCTCCACTCTCCACGCTGCCAGATCCACGACCTGCAGCATCCTGCAAGAGAGCTGTGCAGCATTATCTATGTCTGTGAGCTCCCTCTCCCTCTCCTCCCGCTTGTCACAGTAGCGGCAGCCGGTGGCAGCACATGGGCGGCGAGACAGCGCATCTGCGTTGCCATGGCATGAACCTGCTCTGTGCACCACAGTGAAATTGAAGGCCTGGAGCTCCTCAAGCCACCGAGCCACCTGCCCCTCTGGCTCCCTAAAAGTCATCAGCCACTGAAGGGCCGCGTGGTCAGTCCTAATGACAAACGGCGTGCCACACAGATAGTACTTGAAGTGCTTTATCGCCGTCACCACTGCCAGGAGCTCGCGTCTTGTCACGCAGTAGCGCCGTTCAGACTTATTCAGGACCCGGCTGAAGTATGCCACCACCCTCTCCCCGCCAGGCCCAACCTGCGACAGCACAGCCCCCAGCCCCACATTACTGGCGTCTGTGTCCAGAACAAAAGGTAAGGCAGGGTCCGGTGGTGCGAGGACTGGCAACTCCACCAGTGACCCGCGAAGAGCGTTGAACGCCTCCTGACAGTCCTGGGTCCAGCTGAAGTCACAGTCCTTCTGCAGCAGGCGGAACTGCGGCGCAGCTATGCAGGAGAACCCCCTCACAAATCTCCTGCAATAGGAGGCCAACCCGAGGAAGCTTTTGAGTTGGGTCTGATCTGCTGGGGTGGGCCAGTTCTTAATGGAGTGGACTTTCTCCTCCAGAGTGCTAATGCCCTCACCACCCAGCTTGTGGCCCAGGAACTCCACCTCCCTCCTCATGAAGTGACATTTGTCTGGGTGTAGCTTGAGGTCTGCTGCAGCCACTCTCCCCAGCACCTGCTTCAGGGACTGCAGAGCAGCATCAAATGAGGCCCCGTGCACCAAGAGGTCATCCAGGTAGACCAGGCACTGTTGCCGTGGGACCCCAGACAGCACAGAGTCCATAAGACGCTCAAATGTGGCCGGAGCATTACACAGACCAAAGCTCAGGACCCGGAACTACCACAGCCCTCTGGTGGTGTAAAATGCTGTCTTGGGCCTGGACTCTGGGGACAGCGGGACCTGCCAGTATCCACTTCGCAGGTCCAGGGAGGAGAACCAGGAGGACCCCGCCACCAAGTCAAGAGACTCATCGATTCTGGGGAGGGGGTAAGAGTCCTTTATAGTGACTTTATTCAGTGGCCTATAGTCCACACAGAAGCGCATCTTTGAACTATTCTTCTTAGGCACCATCACCACAGCAGAGGCCCACGGGCTGTCAGATGGCTCTATGATGCCTGCCTGCAACATTCCATCCAGCTCTCTGTCCGCAGCCTCCTGATAAGCCAGAGGGAGGCGGCGGGGCCGTACTTTAATAGGGTGAGCATCGCCGGTGTCGATGGCATGCTCAACCAGGTGTGTCAGACCCACCTCACTCTCTTTATGGGCAAAAATATCTTTGTACTCCAGCAGCACCTGCCAGAGACTCTCCTGCTGCTGATGGGTCAGCCCCTCACAGTTTCTGGACCAGATGTCCTTCAGTGCAGACATCCTCTCGTCCTCTTCCGCTGTTGGTGCTGCAGGAATCTCTGAGGATTTAACAGCTATCGTGGTGGCTGCTGAGTGTGATACGGCAGGGGTTAACTGAATCTGTTCTCCGCTGGGGAGTATCAGCAGGTCTTTACCCATGTCCAGGACACCGCATATGGTACGCAAAAAATCCCTCCCGAGGATGCAGGAGTCCTGTACATCAGCCACCCAAGCAGCATGGGACACAGTGAGCTTTCCCACCTTGAACTGGAACACTCCCCGTCCTCTTATGGGGGCCAGCTGACCGGTCACTGTCCTCAGCTGCACCTCAGTTAGCTCCACTGCAGCCCCAGCAGGAATGATGTCGGGCCGCACCACTGTAGCGTTGGACCCCGTGTCCAGAAGCGCTGTGCAGGGCACCCCGCAGACTGTCGCTGGAATGTGGCAGAAGTCACCAACCTGGGTCCAGCCCACAGCGATGACCGGGCCCGGTGCAGTTGGTGATGGTGTGGGGGTGTTCGTCTCATCAGCCCGTGCATTCCCACCTACACGGGCCTCTGGCCGTTTCCCTGCACTGCTGCAATCCTGGGGCACTGCCTGATGAGGTGTCCTGCCTGCCCACATCCCCAGCAGCTCTGTGGTTGACGCCGTGGACCCGCCCGATGAGCAGGTGACTGGATGGCAGCCGTCTGAATCACACTGCGTGGCCCCACTGAGCTCTGCTGCTGCTCGATGGGAGCTGACATCGCCCTCACCACCGGCACATCTTCAGCCCCGCCGGTGGCTCCGCTCAGCATTTCTCTCTCCAATGCTAGCTCCAGAGCTGAGCTCAGAGTGGTCGGATGGGCCAGCTGGACCTGCACACGGAGCTCTTTAGGACTGAGGGCCTGCAGAAACTGGTCCCGAGCAAGCTCCGTTTGCACTGCAAGCGGCATGTTGTCATAAGCACGCCTGCAGAGACACTCGATGTCATGAGCCAGGATGCGGAGGGACTCCCCAGGCCGCCTGCGTCTGTTGTGGAACTCAGAGCGCAGCAGCACAGACTGGTTGTACTGGCCAAAGCGCCGCTGAAGTGCCCCGGCCAGCGCGTCATAGTCTCTCCTCTCGTCTCTGTTCAGCAGCAGCAAACACTCCGCTGCATCCTCACACAGACACAGAGCTAGCTGCAGCGCTTTATGCTGCTCTGACCAGCCAGCAGCCACAGACAGCAGCTCAAACTGAGCAATAAACACTTCCCAAGATGTCTTCCCATTGAATTTGGGTGTTTTAATGTTTGCTGGAGCTTGGGCGCCGCCACGCTCATTCACGCTGCGTGCTGCCGTGTCACGTGACGTAGGCTCTGCCTCTCTGCCCTCATGGCGCCGGGCATGCTTCTGCCTAGCAAGGCCGGGAGGGAATCCTGCCTCCGCACACAGCTGCAGTGTCGTCTCCCTCACTTTCTGTGCGGGTGAGAGCGCGCAGACGTCCATCTCCTCTCCCTCCTCCTTAAACTTCGCCGTGAACATGCCGTGCGTGTCGTCGGCGGCGGATAGCAGCGGCTAACAGCGGCTAACGGCGCTAAAAGCGGCTAACGAGACTCCGACGTCAGTTCGTTGTTACACCAGTGTAACGTCGGTGCAAACCATGAATCAGGAGAGGAGGATTCTTTACCGGGATTTATTCCAGCACTAACAGAACAGTTAACCGGGTCACTGTTACGGCCGAAACCCACGCCAACTCTAACTCACGTCTGGAACCTTCTGCTGCAGCGCGCTACTCTCCGCTCTCGGCTCTCTCTCACTTCCCACTCTGCACGCGCACATAACACGTAATTTAAAGGAACAGTACAACACAAACTCTATAATGATAATTCCCAAAGGATCATTACAGTAATGCAATTTCTTTTTCCAGCAAGTAACTAGTAATAAGTAATATATTACTGATCTTAAGTAACTTGCCCAACACTGCTGGTGAGGGAGTCTAAGGTGCTTTCACACTGCCGCTCTTTGCTCCCTTTTAAACTGACCAGAGTTCCTTTCCTCGGATAATCCGCTCCGTTTGGGCCAGTGGGAACGCGCATCCGGACTCTGGAGAGGATCAAAAAAGTCCGCCTGAAAAGGAGGGTCTCGGTTCCTTTCGGTGGAGCAAAGGCAGGATCAGCTGTACGTAGTGATGCTACACGGTACATCTCCAGTAGAGGAAGTACAGCGCGCACCCCAAGTTGCTCTGCAGGGGAAGCTCAGTTACCAGAAAAACTAAAAGTGGTGAAATATGTACCGCTGTGTGTAGATTTCATGAACTAAATATGCGTTATAATTCTTTAATATTTTTTTCAGAACCAGCTACGTATCACCGGTAACTGATACGACTTCTCCCTGCAGCTCCACTGTGCTTTAACACAGTCCAGCGCAGAGCGGAGAATCAGCTGTTCAGCAGCGCGATAGTTTCTCATTCCGTTGTTCTGAACTGATCCGGAGACTTTACTGATCCCCAGCGACTTTGTGTTTGTTAAAAACGACTAGCATTGTGTAACATTTATGATTTAGGCCAGAGCAAAGTAAGCTTCCCTCCAGCCGCAACTGCGCACTCAAAAAAAAAAAAAACACGAGAGAGGGCGGGACTTCCCCGTCTACTTTGTCCAATCGTGCACCCTTAGGTTCTGTCCAAGGCCTGAAATGTGGAAGTTTTTCCTTGCCTGTCGCCAAAGTGCTTACTCTTGTATGTCAAGTTGGTTTCTGTCTTTCCCTTCTGGTCTTTCACTCCTGTTATCTGTAAAGTGAGACGACTGTCTGTTCTGTTCTGATCTGATGCAACATAACTTAAAATTCTTAAAATTAATTAATTATTATTTTTATTTCATTTTTATTATTATTATTTTTTTATTTCATTCATTATCATTGAAAATGTTTGGTCATTGTGAAACAACCTACCATATTAACTTAGTAGTGTGCAGATGGCAGGAGGTTATCTGGCTGTAGCACCGGCATTTTTACGCTGTCTTCACGCTGCACTTCACGCTGTCATGGCAACCACAAAAATCACGTCACACTCAAACATCTGTCCTATCTCTGGGGACTGAGCCCCCTAAGGGTCTGAGTCTAGAACCGCCACTGGGGCACACTTCTTACATTATAAGTGGTTGAAACTGTCAGAACAAGCGTCTTCCGGCAGGTGCTGACAGAAGATTCAAGATTCAAGATACTTTATTATCATTATGCAAACATAATAAAATCGTGTGAAGGCCCACAGCTTAAGGCACACACCGGAACCTAATCAAAAACAAAAACTAAATTGGAGATGTTACTGCAGATTTCAGACTGGAATTAGTAAAATGACCTGAAAACAAGTTGAAATTGTCAGAACAAACTTCTTCTGGCAGATGCTGACAAAAGGACATGTTACTGCAGTGTTCAGACTGAAATTAGTAAAATGACCTGGAAACAAGTTGAAACTGTCAGAACAACTTCTTCTGGCAGAGCCTGACAAAAGGACTTGTTACTGCAGTTTTCAGACAAATCAGTAAAATGACCTGAAAACAAGTTGAAACTGTCAGAACAAGCTTCTTCTAGCAGAGCCTGACAAAAAAACATGTTACTGCAGATTTCAGACTGAAAGAAGAAAAATGACCTCAGAACACGTTGAAACTGTCAGAACAAGCTTCTTCCGGCAGATGCTGACAAAAGGACATGTTACTGCATTTTTCAGACTGAAAGAAGAAAAATGACCTCGAAACAAGTTGAAACTGTCAGAACAAGCTTCTTCCGGCAGATGCTGACAAAAGGACATGTTACTGCATTTTTCAGACTGAAAGAAGAAAAATGACCTCGAAACAAGTTGAAACTGTCAGAACAAGCTTCTTCCGGCAGATGCTGACAAAAGGACATGTTAATGCATTTTTCTGACTGAAAGAAGAAAAATGACCTCGAAACAAGTTGAAACTGTCAGAACAAGCTTCTTCTAGCAGAGCCTGACAAAAAAACATGTTACTGCAGATTTCAGACTGAAAGAAGAAAAATGACCTCAGAACACATTGAAACTGTCAGAACAAGCTTCTTCCGGCAGATGCTGACAAAAGGACATGTTACTGCATTTTTCAGACTGAAAGAAGAAAAATGACCTCGAAACAAGTTGAAACTGTCAGAACAAGCTTCTTCCGGCAGATGCTGACAAAAGGACATGTTACTGCAGTGTTCAGACTGAAATTAGTTAAATGGCCTGAAAACAAGTTGAAACTGTCAGAACAAGCTTCTTCTGGCAGAGCCTGACAAAAGGACTTGTTACTGCAGTTTTCATACAGAAATCATCCAAATGACCTCAGAACACGTTGAAACTGTCAGAACAAGCTTCTTCCGGCAGATGCTGACAAAAGGACATGTTACTGCATTTTTCAGACTGAAAGAAGAGAAATGACCTCGAAACAAGTTGAAACTGTCAGAACAAGCTTCTTCCGGCAGATGCTGACAAAAGGACATGTTAATGCATTTTTCTGACTGAAAGAAGAAAAATGACCTCGAAACAAGTTGAAACTGTCAGAACAAGCTTCTTCTAGCAGAGCCTGACAAAAGGACATGTTACTGCAGATTTCAGACTGAAAGAAGAAAAATGACCTCGAAACAAGTTGAAACTGTCAGAACAAGCTTCTGCTGGCAGAGCCTTACAAAAAACATGTTCCTGCAGATTTCAGACTGAAAGAAGAAGAATTACCTCAAAACAAGTTGAAACTGTCAGAACAAGCTTCTTCCGGCAGATGCTGACAAAAGGACATGTTACTGCATTTTTCAGACTGAAAGAAGAAAAATGACCTGAAAACAAGTTGAAACTGGCAGAACAACCTTCTCCTCTTGCAGAAGGGCTGCCTATACCTGTAAAGTGAGACAGCTGTCTGTTCTGATCTGGTGCAATATAACTTAAAATTAATTAAATTATTTATTTATTTATTTATTTATTTATTTATTTTTAAATTTATTTATTTATTTATTTTTAAATTTATTTATTTTTTATTATTATTATTATTTTTATTATTTTTATGACTGAAGAGTTTTCCAGACGGACAGGAAACGCTGTCTGGCCGGATGTGCGAGATCGAGGGCGAGAGACCTTCCGTGTGATTTTTGGAAATTATACACAGTGTTGGGAAACTAACTAGTAACTTAAATAATATTACTTTTTTACCAGTAACGAGTAGTGTAACAAATTACTTTTTCATTTTTACTTTGTCACATTTACTTTTATTTCAAAAGTAAAATATTAATTTTTTCACTCCGGCCTGATACGGAAACGATTCGTCCTCGTCTGTTTTTAAGGTCGGTGGCGTAAACTCGATCCATTCCGTTTGTTGTTGTTTTGCTGCCCGCTCGCACCACGGAGGCGGACTGTCTCTCCGTTAAAATCAAAATCTTCTGGCAGAGTCTTCCTCTGTCAGAAGATGTTACTGCAGTGTTCAGTAACATCAGTAAAATGACCTCAAAACAAGTTGAAACTGTCAGAACAAGCTTTTTCTGGCAGAGCCTTACAAAAGGACATGTTACTGCAGTAATGAGTAATTTCGTTGTCAGATTAAGATTCCGGTTTGGATCATAAAGCCATTCATCTTGATGCTTGTCAGCGTCCGTTATGTGTATTCAGTGTCACGCTGGGAATTCCTTGACTAATTTTCTTGCACTAATGTTACACAGTTTGATTTCAGCCACTCTGGTCGGTTGTTCATGGTGATAAAAGATGTAACCTGACCGGGAATCAGTTGATTCCCAGGCCGTGGCGGTGAGGGCCCCAAAGTCTGACCACTGACTACCAGGGTTTTGGTAAAAATATTTATTGTCATGAATTAATTGTTTTCTTTCAGAAAAAAAGGACAGTGCAAAATGTACAATTCGGACTTTCCTAAATCAATGGTTGTGGACTATGAGAAGGGACGCGAAAAAACATCAAAGCATATAGACATCAAAGACAGAGCATATATGGGTCTCCAAAGGTCAATAAGATCAAAGCAGATGGACATCAAAGGGATGAGGCTATTAAGCAATGTGGTGTGGAAATTGACCGCAGGGGTGTCGAACCTGTGCATAGCCGTGTGCCTAGTGTCGAGACACAGCAGGTTTTCTGTACAACCTTTACTCTAGCATCTGATCTCACTAACTTGAGTTTCTTCTAAAATCACTTGCTCGAGACTGGCAGGAAGAAAAATCTGACACAGGTTTGATACCCCTCCATAGCATTCGATTGCTCTTTGGACATCACACCCAGCAAAATAATAAGGCTAGGTCTAATTTCTAGGTGCAGCCGGGGCGTTGAGGGGGTTCGGTTTGGTGACCTCAGGATTGGGTCACTGCTTTTTGCAAACGATGTGATCCTGTTGGCTTCATCAGGCCGTGCCCCCCAGCTCTCACTGGATCGGTTCATCAGCCGCATGTGAAGCGGCCGGGATGAGAATCGGCACCTCTAATTCCGAGGCCAGGTCGGGGAGGAGATCCTGCCCCAAGTGGAGAAGTTCAAGTACATCGGGTCTTGTTCACGAGTGAGGGAAGGATGGAGCGGGAGATCGACTAGCGGATCGATGCAGTGTCTGCAGTGATGCGGACCCTGCATTGATCCATCATGGTGAAGAGAGAGCTGAGCCGAAAGGCGAAGCTCTCGATTTACCGGTCAATCTTCGTTCCTACCCTCACCTATGGGTCACGGAGCTTTGGCTAGTGACCGAAAGAACAAGATCGCGGGTACAAGCGGCTGAAATGAGCTTCCTCCGTAGGGTGGCTGGGCTCTCCCTTAGAGATGGGGTGAGAAGTTCAGTCATCCGGGAGGAGCTCGGAGTAGAGCCGCTGCTCCTCCGCGTTGAGAGGAGCCAGATGAGGTGGCTCGAGCATCTATTCAAGATGCCTCCTGGACGCCTCCCTGGTGAGGTGTTCAGGGCACGTCCCACCGGTAGGAGACCACGGGGAAGCCCCAGGACACACTGGAGAGACTATGTCTCTTGGCTGGCCTGGGAACGCCTCGTGATCCCCCCGCAAGAGCTCGAAGAAGTGGCCGGGGAGAGGGAAGTCTGGGCTGCCTATACCTGTAAAGTGAGACAACTGTCTGTTCTGATCTGGTGCAATATAACTTAAAATGAATTTAATTATTTTTATTTATTTATTTTTTTTATTGTTATTATTATTATTATTATTATTATTTTTTATAATTATTATAATTTTTTTTTTTTTCATGAATGAAGAGTTTTCCAGACAGACAGGAGATGCTGTCTGACCGGATGTGATTGGCAAGAGACCTTCCGTGTGATTTTTGGAAATTATACACAGTGTTGGGGAAACTATAGGTAACTTAAATAATATTACTTTTTACCAGTAACGAGTAGTGTCACGAATTACATTTTAAGTTTTACTTTGTCACATTTACTTTTTTTTCCAAAAGTAATATATTACTTTTTTCACTCCGACCGGATACGGAAACGATTTGTCCTCGTCTGTTTTTAAGGTCGGTGGTGTAAACTCGATCCATTCCGTTTGGTGTTGTTTTGCTGCCCGCTCGCTCCACAGAAGCGGACTGTCTCTCCGTTAAAATCAAAACATCAGCGCTAGTGCGTCCATATGTCTCCGCTTCAGAGTGGAATCCGTTCAATGATTGGCTATAACAATAAGACGGACAGAAGCAATGTTTTTCTTGTTATTCTTATTACATTAATGTGCATATTGCATTGAAATGCACCAGCGCTCGTTGGACTCATGGCCCAGCGGCACTTTGATCTTGTCTGCTTTAATAAACAACTGAAGTTGTTCAAAAAGTGTGTTTTGTTATCAGATTGAGTCCAGATGTGGTTTCATTGAGACAGCAATTTATGGATTCCTACAAAGTAAAAGTATTCATGTTCATTTAATTCAAATGAGGGTCCAGATTGACTCAGACGGACTCATCATGTTATGTGTTCAGGAACCTGTTTGTAACTTCTCATTGTTGGTTTAACTCCAATGTAGAAAAGAGAAGAAACAACCGCTAATGTTGAACATGCAAAGTAAGACTTTAGGGGAGAAAGGATGCAATTATTGAGGGTGAGAAGAAAAAAGTAACTTAAAGTAATAAGTAACTAGTTAGTTTTGGCAGGGAGTAATAAGTAAAGTAATGTAACGTCGGTGCAAACCATGAATCAGGAGAGGAGGATTCTTTACCGGGATTTATTCCAGCACTAACAGAACAGTTAACCGGGTCACTGTTACGCCCGAAACCCACGGCAACTCTAACTCACGCCTGGAACCTTCTGCTGCAGCGCGCTAGTCTCCGCTCTCGGCTCTCTCTCACTTCCCACTCTGCGCGCGCACATAACGCGTAATTTAAAGGAACAGTACAACACAAACTCTATAATGATAATCCCCTAAGGATCATTACACTGCCCCCCCAACAATAAGTTCCTTGTCCTCGAGGGAACAACGAAGTCTCTGAACCGGGGGGGGTAGTCTCCTTCTCCGCCTTGGCCTCACGGGGTTCTGAGGGACAACAGGAACTGCCGGGGAAGGAGAGTAAACACTGGGCGATGAGGACGACTGCTGTGGAGAGTTCACCTGCTCCGGGGGTTGGGGGGGATAAGGCCGCTCCCGTCGCTCTGCGAAGTGGGGAAGAGCTGGGCCCTTGTAAGGGGCTAACCTGTCTCTGTGTATGACCACCCTCCTGCCCCTAGGTGGCAGCTGCACCCGGTAAACCACCTCCCCTACTCGCTCCAGGACACAACAGGGCCCCACCCAGCTACTGTCCAGTTTAGGACAGCGTCCCTTCTTCCTCCTCGGGCTGTACACCCACACCAGCTCTCCAGCGAGGAAGTGCCTCCCTTTAGTGGTGGCGTCGTAGTTCCTTTTCTGGCGGAGGCCAGCCTTTGCCAGTTGGTCCCGCGCGAAGGCATGTGCAGACTCCATCCGGTCCTGCAGTTTCCGGGCGTAGTTTGGACCCGGTGGTGCCTCCGGCGCGTCAGGGGGCTTCCCGAAAGCCAGCTCAGCAGGGGTCCTCAGCTCTCTCCCCAGCATGAGCAGGGTAGGCGTGCACATGGTGGAGTCCTGGACCGCAGACCTGTAGGCCATGAGGACGAGGGGAAGATGGGTGTCCCAGTCCCGCTGATGCTCGGCTGTGAGGATGGCTAACTGCTGGGCCAGAGTCCGATTAAACCGCTCCACCAGGCCATCGGTCTGGGGGTGGAGCGGGGTGGTGCGGGTCTTTTGGATGCCAAGGCGCTCACACATGGCAGCAAACACCTTGGACTCAAAGTTCCACCCTTGGTCGCTGTGAAGGGTCGCCGGTGTTCCAAACCGGCTGAACATCCCCTCCACCAGCGTGTCGGCCACTGTCACCGCCTCCTGATCTGGAATCGCATATGCCTTGGGCCACTTGGTGAAGTAATCCATGGCCGCGAGGACATAGCGATTTCCTTTCTCTGAGCAGGGAAATGGGCCCATCACATCCACAGCCACTCTCTCCATCGGTGCGCCTGCTGGTTGTTGCTGCAGCTGAGCACGAGACTGGCCCGGGGGGCCTTTGTGGGACGAGCAGGAGTCACAGCAGCGGCAGAAGTCTTCCACATCTCGGCGTTGCTGGCCCCAGTAGTAGCCCTGGCGTGCACGCCGCAGGGTCTTGGAGATGCTGAAATGACCGGAGCCAGTGCCGCCATGACAGGCCTCCAGCACAGCTGACCTCAACGACCTGGGCACCACGATCTGCCTCATTACCTCCCCTGTAGCAGGCGCCTTCCAGGCCCGTTGCAGCACGCCCTCGCTCAGCCGCAGAGCATCAAACTTGGCCCACAGACCTTTGGTGAAGATGGAGAGCCCAGTGATCTCATCTGCATGGGGCCGCTGCTCCCTCTCCAACCACTGCAGGACCGGTAGCAGGTCGCCGTCTCGTTCCTGCTCCACTCTCCACGCTGCCAGATCCACGACCTGCAGCATCCTGCAAGAGAGCTGTGCAGCATTATCTGTGTCTGTGAGCTCCCTCTCCCTCTCCTCCCGCTTGTCACAGTAGCGGCAGCCGGTGGCAGCACATGGGCGGCGAGACAGCGCATCTGCGTTGCCATGGCATGAACCTGCTCTGTGCACCACAGTGAAATTGAAGGCCTGGAGCTCCTCAAGCCACCGAGCCACCTGCCCCTCTGGCTCCCTAAAAGTCATCAGCCACTGAAGGGCCGCGTGGTCAGTCCTAATGACAAACGGCGTGCCACACAGATAGTACTTGAAGTGCTTTATCGCCGTCACCACTGCCAGGAGCTCGCGTCTTGTCACGCAGTAGCGCCGTTCAGACTTATTCAGGACCCGGCTGAAGTATGCCACCACCCTCTCCCCGCCAGGCCCAACCTGCGACAGCACAGCCCCCAGCCCCACATTACTGGCGTCTGTGTCCAGAACAAAAGGTAAGGCAGGGTCCGGTGGTGCGAGGACTGGCGACTCCACCAGTGACCCGCAAAGAGCGTTGAACGCCTCCTGACAGTCCTGGGTCCAGTTGAAGTCACAGTCCTTCTGCAGCAGGCGGAACTGCGGCGCAGCTATGCAGGAGAACCCCCTCACAAATCTCCTGCAATAGGAGGCCAACCCGAGGAAGCTTTTGAGTTGGGTCTGATCTGCTGGGGTGGGTGTTAGAGTTATTGTTTTATTTTCATTGTAAAGTTGTTAAAGATGGCGGAGGCCACGAGGTTTTCCCATAGGAAACATTCCATTTGTCCTTAGTTTCATCAAGGGGGTAGGGATCTATTTAAATACTTGGGAACCACCTACTTTACTGTGTTAATAAAAGGTCTGTGAGGACCCGGAAGGAGGTCTCTTGATCGCAGCTGCTGGGCGAGCAAGGTCCCCCTTACCGGTAAAGTATCAACGTTTGTCTGCCTGATTCATTTTGTGTGCGTTTAAATTATTTCTTACAGTGTGTCAGGGAATTACCCCGACATAAATTGGTCCTTCGAAGTGCCGGTGCTCAATATAACCGACGTCTTCGAGCCGCGGCGAGGAAACTGAACGTGCACGCGCTCCGACGGAGTGAATCTAAAGTCCGGTGAAGCAACTTCTTCGCTGGCCAGCCTTCCTCTTTCGGTTCGACGACGGATGGTTTGACGAGGCCGAACAGCAATCCTGCGCACCTTTTAAAAAAGGTAAGACAAACTTGTGTGTGTGTGTGTGTGTGTTGGTGCTGTGAACGCACGTTTTAGGTCGCGCGCGCGGCGCGTGCTTGTCGATTACGTGTACGGGTTTCGTCTTAAACGTTATCTGAGGAAGGAAGTACTAAAACGGGACTCATGTTATTTATGTTTGCCTTGAAATCCCTGTGAGATTTCTAAAACTGGTTTGGAGTAGCAGACCGACTGTAAAATAGGACTCATTTTGTTTGTGATTGCCTTGAAATCCCTGTGAGATTTCTAAAACTGGTTTGGAGTAGCAGACCGACTGTAAAATAGGACTCATTTTGTTTGTGATTGCCTTGGAATCCTAGTGATTCTTAAAACTGGTCTGAGGAGCAGACTGTATATAGGACTCATTTTATTTGTGATTGCCTTGAAATCCCAGATTTCTAAAACTGATCCGGAGAGCGGATTGAATATAGGACTCATTGTTAGATGTTTGCCTTAAAAACCGCGGGGGTTTTTTAAAACTAGTCTGGCCAGAGGGGGAGGGAGAGAGAGAGAGCGAGCGAGTAGCCACGTGGGGAGTGTGTCTGTGTTTTGAATGCGTATTGCGTGAGTGAAGTCTGAGCATTATTGGTCATCTGGCTGACGGTCCGTTAACGGCTGAAGATCATTTTGGCTTGATATTGTTTTGGCTTATGAGGACTGTAGGTGGTTATCAATTGCATCGAAAACAATTTTAGTTCTGAGCAAAAGCTCCAGTGAAAGGCTGAATTTGAGGCCCCATCTGGCTAGCTTGCTGTTCAGAATCTGAATATTGGTCCGTGAGAACTTTGTATTTTGATAAACCACACTCTGTAGTTAGCATAATGGGGATTTGTAACGGGAAAAAGAAAAAAGAGCCTGTTGTTAGGGTTAGGGTTAGGGTTAGGGTTAGGGTTAGGGTTAGGGTTAGGGTTAGGGTTAGGGTTAGGGTTAGGGTTAGGGTTAGGGTTAGGGTTAGGGTTAGGGTTAGGGTTAGGGTTAGGGTTAGGGTTAGGGTTAGGGTTAGGGTTAGGGTTAGGGTTAGGGTTAGGGTTAGGGTTAGGGTTAGGGTTAGGGTTAGGGTTAGGGTTAGGGTTAGGGTTAGGGTTAGGGTTAGGGTTAGGGTTAGGGTTAGGGTTAGGGTTAGGGTTAGGGTTAGGGTTAGGGTTAGGGTTAGGGTTAGGGTTAGGGTTAGGGTTAGGGTTAGGGTTAGGGTTAGGGTTAGGGTTAGGGTTAGGGTTAGGGTTAGGGTTAGGGTTAGGGTTAGGGTTAGGGTTAGGGTTAGGGTTAGGGTTAGGGTTAGGGTTAGGGTTAGGGTTAGGGTTAGGGTTAGGGTTAGGGTTAGGGTTAGGGTTAGGGTTAGGGTTAGGGTTAGGGTTAGGGTTAGGGTTAGGGTTAGGGTTAGGGTTAGGGTTAGGGTTAGGGTTAGGGTTAGGGTTAGGGTTAGGGTTAGGGTTAGGGTTAGGGTTAGGGTTAGGGTTAGGGTTAGGGTTAGGTTAGGGTTAGGGTTAGGGTTAGGGTTAGGGTTAGGGTTAGGGTTTAGGGTTAGGGTTAGGGTTAGGTTAGGGTTAGGGTTAGGGTTAGGGTTAGGGTTAGGGTTAGGGTTAGGGTTAGGGTTAGGGTTAGGGTTAGGGTTAGGGTTAGGGTTAGGGTTAGGGTTAGGGTTAGGGTTAGGGTTAGGGTTAGGGTTAGGGTTAGGGTTAGGGTTAGGGTTAGGGTTAGGTTAGGGTTAGGGTTAGGGTTAGGGTTAGGGTTAGGGTTAGGGTTAGGGTTAGGGTTAGGGTTAGGGTTAGGGTTAGGGTTAGGGTTAGGGTTAGGGTTAGGGTTAGGGTTAGGGTTAGGGTTAGGGTTAGGGTTAGGGTTAGGGTTAGGGTTAGGTTAGGGTTAGGGTTAGGTTAGGGGTTAGGGTTAGGGTTAGGGTTAGGGTTAGGGTTAGGGTTAGGGTTAGGGTTAGGGTTAGGGGTTAGGGTTAGGGTTAGGGTTAGGGTTAGGGTTAGGGTTAGGGTTAGGGTTAGGGTTAGGGTTAGGGTTAGGGTTAGGGTTAGGGTTAGGGTTAGGGTTATTAGGGTTAGGGTTAGGGTTAGGGTTAGGGGTAGGGTTAGGGTTAGGGTTAGGGTTAGGGTTAGGGTTTAGGGTTAGGGTTA